>NC_089514.1:1920279-1982779 GCF_036850995.1 Saccopteryx leptura | reverse complement strand
CGGACGGACAGATGGACGGATAGGTGCAGTCGTCTCCCTATCAAACAAAAGAGACTCTAGAAAAGAGAATGACAACGTTACTACATCGCTGGCAAGACAAACGGTTAATTCTAAAGTTGCAAAGTAAGAAGGAGCCTCACGATATAGAAACAGAACCACACATAGATTTAGAAGGGAGAAGAAATGCCTCTACTCTCATCGTCTTCCATAGAGACGTGTCCAATGTCCGTGAATCAAATAACTCAGTATTTTAAAGATGTGTCCATTTCCCGGATGGATGGATGAAGTTGGTCCAAGCCCATTCAAAACTCCTCCTTTCTAAAGAACTCAACAAGATGATTCTAACATTGATGTGGAAAGAGCCCTTGGCGTTGAGAGTAGCGAAAGAGATTCAAATGTGACCACACGCCTCATCCGCTTACCAGAACTGTTACGAAGCACGTGGTGGCTCAGATGGGGAGGTATCGGTGCAGAAACCGACCAATCGCTCAGTGGAATGGACTAGAGTCCAGAAACAGACCTGGCCGGCTGTGAAAACTCAACGAATAATGGAGCTAGAAGTGCAAGTGACGGAGAAGAAAAGCATCTTCAAGTGTCGTATTTGGAGAATAGTTGGTTCTGCGCATAAGGGAGAAAACTGAACATTCATCCCATCCTCAATCCGGTCCCCTAAAATCAGATTATCAGATGCTAAATTATGAAGTACTAAAGATTTATTTTAGAAGACAATATAGCAAAATCTCTTCGTGATGTCAAGATAAGGACAATTTTAACACACACAACACACACACACACACACATACACAACCCACATTTTAAAAGGGAAAGTTTGCAAACTTCTATAAGAGTGAAAAGACAAACTCCAAGGTGGAAAATTCTTTCACAAATACACATCGTAGTCATTTCCAGAGTACATAAAGAATGCCTATCACTCATTTTCAGAATATACGAAGAGCCTCTGAAAACCAGATTTTAAAAATCGATAATGAAACCATTGCGAAATGACAGAAGGCTTGCATAGGCAACACCGAAAGAGAACATAAGTGACTGACAAACACATGAGAAAGGTTCAACCCATTCGTAATTGGGTAAATGCAAATTTAAACCGTATTATCATATCACCCGATTGGGGCAGGGGGGGGGGAAACGTTAAAATATTCAGGCACAGGAAGAGTAGCAGCACCATTTGTAATAACAGAAACTGCAAGAAAGCCAGACGTTCCCCTGGCAGGTGACTATTTTTAAAGCCTGTAACCTAACGGACACCACACCTCAGCACGGACGGGTATCGTGAACTTCGTTTTGAGTAGAGGCGGCAAGTCACGAAAGATGATGAAAGTCCAAAGATAGAAAAACCAAGTAATAGACTCTTTTTCGGCGTGTTAGAAAACCAGAGCAGTTTTCTAGAAAACAAAAGGAAATAACATGCAGGATATGGTTTGCTCTGCGCAGGAACCGAAGGAGATCAGATTGGGATGTGGTGGGGGGGGGGGGCTGAGAACCTCCAAGTCCTGACGGTGGTGGGATCTCCTAGACCAGAAGCGAGTTCATGGCGGTTGAATCATTGTTTACCTGCATTTGCAACATTCTCTCTCCTTACTACTTAAACATGGAACATGTCACGAGAAGTTTTTATTCTTCTAAGCACACTTCATCCTTTTGAGACATTCTTAGTGTGTCATCCTATGGAGACATTATTTTTGCTTCTTAATCATTGCCCTAATGATGTAACCTTAAGAATTTTGTTTCCCAATTTTTGGCATTGCTCATGTAATGAAATCTGAAAAAGATTCATTACCTTAACAATTGGTAATTTTCTTTCTTTCTTTCTCTCTCTCTCTCTCTCTCTCTTCTTCCTTCCTCCCTTCCTTCCTCCCTCCCTCCCTCCTTCCCTCTCTTTCTTTTTCTTTCCTTCCTTCCTTCCTTCCTTCCTTCCTTCCTTCCTTCCTTCCTTCCTTCCTTCCTTCTTTCTCTCTCTCTCTCTCTCTCTTCTTCCTTCCTTCCTCCCTCCCTCCTTCCCTCTTTCTTTCTTTCTTTCTTTCTTTCTTTCTTTCTTTCTTTCTTTCTTTCTTTCTTTCTTTCTTTTCTTTCTTTTCTTTCTTTTCTTTCTTTCTTTCTTTCTTTCTTTCTTTCTTTCTTTCTTTCTTTCTTCTCTTTTAAGCAAGGGAGAACCTTTATTTAACATCAAACATACCCATGTGATCTAAGTCCTCCGTGGAGAAGGTCGGATGGGAGGACATTGGAGAGGCAGGAAGTGAGGTAGCAGAGGGGAGTGAGTCAACCTGAAAGGCTGGGTGACCTTAGCTGTGAGGCTGAATCCCATGCTGAACCCTTTGGCTTCTTCCAAGATGCCGAAGAATCTCTCCATAGTCGTGGGCTGGGCCCTTCATTTTCCGGGAACGTCTTCTACCCTTTTGCCAGCTTGATGCACGGGTCTCTTACGTGGCGTTCTCTCACCGGCAAATTTGGCATGTGTCCCTTTTCCCCGTGAACTTCAGGAATTGCATTTCCAGTGTGATTATTGAGGGGGTATGTTGCATATGCTGGAACCCGGAGCTGAAGACAAGAGAAGGCAAGGGACGTGCCCAGTCCTTCTCCTGTCCTGGTCAGGATGCCTGGATGAGGCGGTCCCTGGCACCTGCTGGTCCTCCTGCCTCCTGGGATGCCTTGCGGACGTTTGTTGGCCACGTAAAGGAGAGAGGAGAATTTCTTCAACTGAGAACTGTTCATAAACGAGTTCCTTGATTATAGATAACTCCGTTATTTTTTTAATAGGTTATTAAAAACATGTCCCAAGGCGCCATTTAAATAAAGATGTTCTACCGTCTGTAATGGGTCGCAGAAACCGGGTACACAGTCTCCGTGTAATTTAATAACAGGACGAGGATTTCCATTAGCCGTGCCTGGAATGGGCGCGTACTTACGCGACTGCTCTCTTTCTCAGGAAGACCTCTAAATTCCCAATTTAAAACCGATGAATTTCCAGCGCGTGAACTAGAGCGGGCCTCCGAGTAAGAGAATAAATTGGACCAGGGGCTTAAGCCATTGTGCTGCGGCAGAAGCCTGATTGCCCCTGCAGAGTTATTAAGAATTCTGGGCTAATGTTCTGGAAAGAATGAATTTGCTTATGAGCGCCGTCTCCTCGCTTCAGGGAGCCCCTGCGTTGGAAAACGCCGTCTCGATCTGGAGCAGGTGCTCTGAGAAGGAGATTAATGAAATTAAAGATTATTTATTAGAGGAGGCACAACATTGCTTCGGCCAATTAATGCGATCAATCAGCCCAACCATTAAAAAAAAGGGGGGAGGGGAAGGGGCTCTCCCGGAGGGGTGGGGTTTTCCGACGTGGAGCCCGGTCGGGTCGTGTTTCTGGGGCCGTGGCGGGCATTCAGGAGCTGCGGGCACTTAGAGGAACAGAGCTAATGAAGTGTGAGAGGAGCCAGCGCCCAGCCAGGTGAGAGTAATGCTCACCTCTCCTCCTCTTCCTTCCTCATTCCCACCACCCCCCAAATTTCACTTGTCTAATCCTCCATATTGACCATGGGAGCCTTTAATACAGCATGACAATACCTGCTTGGTGTGATCCTTGGACACTATTTGTCACTAGGTGGACACCAGCAATGCATGGATGGTTATTTTCTAAATAGTCAGCTTACAAAAGGAAACATTGAGCTTAGACAGTCTGAAAATGTATCCAATTCTCTACCTAATTTTAACAGGAAATTTCAATTCAACCAAGAAGGGGTCCCCTGTCCCTCCAATGTCACTGTAACTTTTCCCCCAACATTGTTACTTCTGAACTTATTATTAGCGCTGGGAGGAATAGCTGGGTTGTACTTGCATTTAAACCCACGGAGGTTAGATACAATATTTTAGTTTCACTGAGAAATCATTGGTTTGTACTTGCATTGAAACACATATGTGTTCGATATATTAGTTTTCTGCCGAGATGTTATGCAGAGAGCAGAGACAGTCTGCCCAGATAGTCTTCATTTCCCCAGATGCAAATGTGTCCCATCCGCTCTGACTGAGCCGCTGGTTGGCCAGGACTGTGAGGATGAAAATCTTGACTCCTGGAACGTGGACTGTTGGAAGCAGAGGGACCCCGGGCGTTACCTGGTCCCAGCGGTCCCAGGGGCCCAGGGACCTCACGCTTGTGTCTTTATTAAGAGGCTGTTAGCGGCATCTCTGCAGGCCCCGGGCACATGCTGGGGGCGCTCTGGGCACAAGCATCGCCTGGTCCTGCCCGTAGTAAATTTTCATTCGTGAAGGAGGGACTCGGACCATGAGAAGCCGTTAGCATTTCCCAATCATCCACTCTATCTAGACACTGTGTGGACAGCTTTTATGTATCGCTGAATTCCTGTCACACCCCAGGAGGCGGACAGGGCCACTCCGGTTTTGCATATAAAGTAAGTTGAGGCTCACCTGTGCTGCTCCGTTGTGACGTTAGGACTTGAACTCACACCGGTCTGGGGCGGATGAACTCACTCTTCCTGTCTCCTCCCCTTGCTCTCTGCTCTCCTCCACCGCCCCGCTAGGATACTGCAGTTGCCTCCCAGTGCGTGTGTCTGATCCTGGTAGACAGGTCCTCACGGAAGCAGACACAACCGCCCCTGCCTCTTCCTGCTTCTGCACCCCGGACTGGCTGCCCCCTCCCCCCACCCAGAACAAGGAACCACCGTGAAGAACGTGGAGCCCACAGCAAGGGGGCCTGGATTTCAAGCCCGGCTCTTCTTCTGACGAGCTGTGTGTCTCTGGGCAGATTCCTTAGCCTCTCTGTGTCTCCGTTGCCTCGTCTCTCCAGGGGGGATGGTAGCGGTGTCCCTGCAGCACGGATGAGAGGACGGCGGAGTGAACTAGGGTCTGCACAGCAAGACAAAGCGGGCCTGCTGCACGGTCTGGCCTCAGTCGGGGCCAGAGTGATGGTCAAACAGGCACGTAGCGGGATCCGCAGGGCACCCAGACTGTGGCAAGCGCTCGATTAAACACGCTCTTCTACGAGGACGTCCTGTGCTGCTCATCTCTGCACGGCTGGTCTTGTGTCTTCTCTGTCTTAAGAGACATGCGTTTAAAGTTTTTTTTTGCGTGTGTGCCGGAAAGACTACGTTTCAGGAGAGCCCTTCTGTGTCACGTGCTCCCCCGGGATGGAGCTCTTTGCCCCCCACCCCGCCTCCGGCCCCCACTCTGGCTCAGCCAGGTCTGTTTTGATCACTGCTCTGTTGTGAGTCTCCAGAGACAGAGCCCTGGCGCCTTCTCCTTTTCCACACACTCAGGAGCTCCCAGCACGTTCGCCGGAGGAGCGACCAAAACGTTGGGGCCTTATTCCAAGATGGCGGCCACCCGGTTCTGGAGGGCCCCAGAGACCGCTGCGTGGGCTCCCGCGGGCGGCCTGGCAGGAGGGGGTCGGCCATCGAGGGGGTGGCCACTCTATTTCTTGGGGTCCAGCAAGGTCTGTAGCTGCAGGGGAACTTGTGCTTTGTATTGGGGATGGGGGGGTGGCTAGAGGGGGATTGACTGACTTCCCCTCATGATCACCTCCTCCTCAACACACAGAGAAACAGCCCCCCAAATGCCCCGTCCCTGAGCTCACTGAGGGGTCCGGAGCTCAGCAGGGGACTGGCCTCACACTCTCTTGTCCCCCCCACCACCACCAGAAGAGCTGCGTCTGATAAAACAAAACGGTAGAAGTCTATTGCAGTCGCAGACACTTCAACCTCACACTTACTCTATTGTTTCACCTTTTATTATTATTATTATTATTATTTTAATTTGGAAACCCTGGAATAGATGGATATAGGAAGGAACACACACAGTGATATTCAGGCAAAATTCTGTAAAAACCACTGCTTCCCTGCCCACCCGCTTTCTGTGAAGACAGTAGAGAAAAGTTCACACGCCGTCCAAACCATCACTAAGCACTGCCAGGTGGCGGTCCGTGGGGAGTGAATGCTCGTTGTGGCGTATTCCCCGGGGACAGCGACAGAGGACAAGGACGGAAGGGGGTCTCCTGGCCGTACATGTAGGAAATAGCTGTGGCTCATCTACAGGGAATGTCTCTAGGAGACACGTCACTCCTTCTTTCTCGGAGAATCGGTGGGGCTCCCAGCTGGGCGCCCCCAGGGGCGTGTTTGGGTCCTGTGTGTGGTCAGTGTCCTGCACGATCAAGTCCACGTCCTTCAGGGATGCCCTCCCAGTTTATCCCAAGGGGACCTTCTTGGTATAGAGCCCTCGAATCTGACTGGAAAGGACTCTCAGTCACCGTCCGCAAGTGACTGATGCCCAGACGGTAAGTGCAGTCACCCGCTCCTGGGTTTATAGTACATGGCTCGGTTGTGGCTAAACGCTCTTCCCATTACTTCTCTCTAGACCAGGGGTAGTCAATCTTTCTATACCTACCGCCCACTTCTGTATCTCTGTTAGCAGTAAAATCTTCTAACCACCCACTGGTTCCACAGTCATGGTGATTTATAAAGTAGAGAAGTAACTTTACTTTATAAAATGTATAAAGCAGAGTTACAGCAAGTTAAAGCATAGAACAATAATTACTTACCAAGTACTTTATGTCGGATTTTCGCTAAGTTTGGCAGAATAAATCTTTATAAAACAGCTTACTATAGTTCAATCTATCTTTTTATTTATACTTTGGTTGCTCTGCTACCGCCCACCATGAAAGCTGGAGCGCCCCCTAGTGGGTGGTGGGGACCAGGTTGACCAGCACTAGTGGGCGGTGGGGACCAGGTTGACCACCACTAGTGGACGGGAGGGACCAGGCTGACCACCACTAGTGGGCGGTGGGGACCAGGCTGACCACCACTAGTGGACGGGAGGGACCAGGCTGACCACCACTAGTGGATGGGAGGGACCAGGCTGACCACCACTAGTGAGCGGTGGGGACCAGGCTGACCACCACTAGTGGGCAGTGGGGACCAGGTTGACCACCACTAGTGGGCGGTGGGGACCAGGTTGACCACCACTAGTGGGCGGTGGGGACCAGGCTGACCACCACTAGTGGATGGGAGGGACCAGGCTGACCACCACTAGTGGGCGGTGGGGACCAGGCTGACCACCACTAGTGGACGGGTGGGACCAGGCTGACCACCACTAGTGGGCAGTGGGGACCAGGTTGACCACCACTAGTGGGCGGTGGGGACCAGGCTGACCACCACTAGTGGGCGGTGGGGACCAGGTTGACCAGCACTAGTGGACGGGAGGGACCAGGCTGACCACCACTAGTGGGCGGTGGGGACCAGGCTGACCACCACTAGTGGGCGGTGGGGACCAGGCTGACCACCACTAGTGGGCGGTGGGGACCAGTTGACCAGCACTGTTCTAGACTGTTCCAGCAGCTTCCCTGTTCCCGGGCATGGGTCCTCTTGCTTCCTTCCGCACTTTAGAATGAACTGCCTGTGGGTAGAGACTCCTCTGAATTCAATGTGAGGGGGAGAAATCCTCCACCGTGAATGTGGCTCCCTCTTCCACCTGGGATGTCCATCTGTCCAGTGGGCAAACACCTCTCTCCTCGCCCCCAGTGCCACCCCCATCCCCCACAGCTGCAGACCACTGAGGTTTCTGCTGCTTAACCATTGCACGACCACGGGCTACATTGTAACAAGAACGGAGTACAAAGAGGAGAATCTGAGAAGCACGGAGCCCTGCCCGGGGCTGCGCGTTTTGGAACACTGAGGATTTGTCCTGATTGGAATGACGTGGGCCTCTAAGGTGACCCTGGGTCCGCAGGGGCCACTCTGAGATGTGGGTGTGAGTGAACCCCTCCTCGCCCGGGTCCTCCGGTTCTGGAGAGCAGGGGCAGCAGCCCGGAGCATGGCCTCACCTCCTCCAAGTTCACTGTCAGCACACGCCCAGCCGGCCGGCTCGTTACACATTTATTTCTCCATAATGCAGTTGGCAGCTCGCACGGGAGGCCCCTCGCTGCCCAGAACAGGGAGCTCGCACCGCGTGAACCCGGCCTCCCTCTTCCCCTCGACAGCCCCATTAAGTCAAAGAGTGAATTATTAATAGTGCTGACTAAAATCCAAGCCCAAATGGTGCGAATAAAGTTAACCAACACTGAGCGGAGAGACAGAGGGGCTGGAGGCTGTGAGAGCATCGCTGAGGTTATCTGTCGGCCGGTGTTGCTGACCAGCTCCCAGGGCGAGAAGCAGACGCATTTAAAAAAAAAGGGGGGGGGCGTCGGGGAATTCGAACAAATTACACAGGAATTAGGAAAAACAGACAGTGATATTCAAGGAAAGTCCTGTAAAGAATGTTACTTTTCAGGTCTTCCTACTCCTTTTTAAAATAATAGACAAAAGCTTAATCCAGAAGCTTTTCCATTTGGTCAAATAAAATGATCGACCTGGCCTCTCTACAAAGGAGTCCAGACTTAAGAGACCAGAGTCTCCTTCCAAGAATAAACGGCAGACGTAGGAATCCTGCAGCACGTGACCAGAGTCACTCCTGGGAGGATGTGAGGTGTGGCAGGGGGTCACCAGGAAGCCCCCCGTGTTGCGCACGGTGGCAGTTCTGTCTTCAGCTCTCAGGTCAGTCTGTGGCTTAGCTCAGACTCCCGGGAGGCTTTGAGTCATGAGCGGTTCAGATTGAAAATGGTGGAGTTTTAAAGTCCTCTCCCTATGGAGAGTTAAGAATCTTCTTCTTGAGGAAATTGCAGGTGTTGTCTGATTCTGTGTGTGGGGCCAGCAGATGACCCCAGCGGGGCAAGGCGGGCTTCCCTGGACGTTCCCGGTGGCCGCTGGAGGACAGGTCATTCTATGATTCGAGTGGGGCCGCCGGGAGGTGTCCGGCCAGAGCTGTCTCATTGTCCGCAGCAGGGAGAATGTCAGGGAATAGACAAAGCAGTGAGCCTGGGTCCTGAAGGGGACAGCAAAGGAGAGACAGAGGGAGACAGAGACCCTGTGGTCTTCCTGCTGGGCGCCTGCTTGAGCTGCACACCTGTGACCCACTCGACACCCTGTCCTCCATCACCGGGCCTTGCAGGTCACAGTCTGATTTGACTTTCTTTGCCTGGCAATGAGCAAACGCCAGAGAAACATGATACAAGGAGAAAGAATACAAGGGAAAGTACACAAAAACAAAATAGATCCTAACACGAAGGCATGAATCTTGGGGGGGGGGGGGGTGAGAACAATACAGTCCAATCCCAGAAATAAATTGGAAAAGAATATAGGTATCAGAATGTTTTCGTATTTCCAAACTTTTGAGCCACTCTGACAAATTATGAGGAAAGCAAGTAAAAGATACGGGCAATCAGCATAGGAAATGTCTCCTACAAGAGGACTTAGTAACAATGAAACAGAAAGGAAAACAAACCAGGGCCTATCTTTAATAAATAGGAGAGATTTAATACAGATTCTCATAAAGCTGTTTTGCCATGTGTTCAAGAAAGGAGGGCATTATCCTCCTGACTTAACCAAAATGCAACTTGAACTGTAAATTTAATACCTAATAAGTCAGTAAAAGATTTAAAATTGAAACAAACAAACAAACCACCAAACACTGAAATGTATCTAAAGAATGAAAGAGATGTATCAGCTCAAATAAAAAGGTCAACAGCAGCTGCAGGAAGAGCTGGATCCAGCAGACCGGCCAGGACATTCGTGACTCTCCGTTTCTGCGGTCTGCCTTCCGCAGTGTCAGCCTCAGCCTGGCGCCCCTCGCTGGCGCCCCCTCGGAGAAGCTCCGCCCTCACACCCAGACCTCCTGGAGTGAGTCAGACCCTTTGGGGGAAGGGTGGGTGTCTGCCGTTGAAGAACCTCGTAGGAGAGTGAGTTTCTCCTTCCAGAGGACGGAGGAAATGGCCCGGCCTCTGCCTGGCTCCTGTCCCTGCCTCGTAACGGATTGCTGCGGCCAGGTGGCGTGATGCGCAGCTGGTCTCGAGTGTGTAGGGCCCACATCCTATGGCTGGTGCTGCCACTGACGCACGTGTCAGCTCAAGGGAGGCTGCTGAGAGCGGCTCACACAGCCCGTGCGACAGGACAGGCCCGGGGCAGAACGGGGCACGTGCCAGAGGGAGAGGCGTCGCCCGCCGTGACTTAGAGCCTAGAAGAGGTCCAGGACACGGAGGGAAGGTCCCTGTGCGGGAGGGGGGTGGCATCGTGACGGAGAGAGGACCGCCGGATGGACACAGCCGTGCTGAACGTCCCCGTGTGGGCACACAACTCCCACACGGCCGCGTCCCCGTGAAGTCTGTGCCCCTTCCGGCCCCGCCGGTGAGGAAATGGAGGCTGATCCCTATCTCGCCCGCGCAGCAGCGCCGAGCAGCTGCCCGTCCACAGCTCCCGGTCTCGCCTGCACGTGTGCCCTACTGTGTGTGCCCCCCCCCGCCCCCCGGCCACACACACCTCGTCGTGCCCCCCCCCGCCCCCCGGCCACACACACCTCGTCGTGCCCCCCCCCCGCCCCCTGGCCACACACACCTCGTCGTGCCCCCCCCCCCCCGCCCCCTGGCCACACACACCTCGTCGTGCCCCCCCCGCCCCCCGGCCACACACACCTCGTCGTGCCCCCCCCCCCGCCCCCTGGCCACACACACACCTCGTCGTGCCCCCCCCCCCGCCCCCTGGCCACACACACACCTCGTCGTGCCCCCCCCCCCCGCCCCCCGGCCACACACACACCTCGTCGTGCCCCCCCCGCCCCCGGCCACACACACACCTCGTCGTGCCCCCCCCCCCCGCCCCCCTGGCCACACACACACCTCGTCGTGCCCCCCCCCCGCCCCCCGGCCACACACACCTCGTCGTGCCCCCCCCCCCGCCCCCTGGCCACACACACCTCGTCGTGCCCCCCCCCCCGCCCCCCCGGCCACACACACACCTCGTCGTGCCCCCCCCCGCCCCCCGGCCACACACACACCTCGTCGTGCCCCCCCCCCTCCCGCTTAACTGCCTTTCCAGTAGGTGGGAATTTCACTTCCCTATTTCCAGGCACAAATAAGCGCAGATGCAAAGTTGCAGCCTTAATTTAGACACGGGGGTGGGGGTGTGTGGGGGGGTTTGAGAAGGCTGCTGTGAGATGCCCTGCTGTCCCCCTTACCCCTGGGAGGGAGGCCGCATGGCCCTTCCCCACCCCCACCCCGAGGCCCTTGGCTGAGGAGGGCTGGTCGGCCACGTGAGAGAGGGGGCACATCTCCTCGGGGCCCCAGGTCACTCTCGGCCACCTCCCCTCCCCACGCCCTCCCTGTTCCCTAAGGAGGGCTGGACGCTGAACCGGCGACCCTCAACCTGACCTGTCCCCGGGGCGCCCAGAAACTGATGACTGCAGTTCTGCGGCGCTCCAGAAAAGTACGGCTACATTTTTGGCCGATCTGACCAAAGACAGTTAGGTGTAATTCTGGCTAATTTGCAAAAATAAAACATAGCAATTACCTGGCCTTTGTGCTCCAGGGTGACTTTCAAGAAACATCAGGTGCCTGTGCTTGCGTGTCAGGGTTTCTGGTCCCCAGGATGAGCCGACGAAACGCAACCTGATGATGAGACATGACAAGATGAGGCCGCTCTCTCATTACGACCTACACGCTGTGGTTCGGGACGGGGCACTCGCACTGGACAGGGACTACAGTGTTGGCTGTTGTTAATTGTTTATCCGACAATCCAAGGGAAGGGAGGTCAGGGCCCTTGGCTAAGTGGCCATGCACTGTGTGCTTTAAACATTCTGGTGGTGCACAGGCTGGAAGTCGCCGCTCTGAAATTCCAGGTGTGTCGGGGGGACGCTCAGAGTCAGTGCTGTGGCCGTAACCCGTGTCCCTGGTCCCTGGGCCGCCTGGCATGTGTCCCCCTGGGCAGGGTGGCCCCGTACGGCACAGGGCCCTGTGCAAAGTGAGACATTCTTCCTTCTTTCATGGTCTCTCTCTTGACTTGTCCTAGTGTTTTTTATCTGCTCTGTGCTGTCACCTCCCGTGCGGTGGGACACTCACGGGGTGACTGCAGACCCCCACAGGCCCACGTCTGTCCAGCTGAGCGTCCCTACACCCCCCTCTCCCCTCTCCCACTCCCAGACCCAGGTCCCAGCCTGGGCGACAGGTGGCGGCGCTTTCTGGCGGGAGCAGGGGGGAGCAGGTGGCTGAGCACCCATGGGGGGGGGGAGGGGGGAGACAGCTGGAACCGGGTCTGAGTGTGGGCAGGCCGTGCTCCACGCTCCCCCTGACTCCACATGCAAAACACAAACTTAAGATAAAATGAGCAGCCGTTTGAGACCGCAGCCACGGAGCGCTGATGGCCGGCTGGTGGGTCCGTGGGCCTGGAGCCGGGGCCCCCGCACTGTCTGCAGGCCCCAGCGAGGCGCTCTGTTGCCTGGGTGGCTCACAGAGTCATCGACTGGCTCGGGGGGGGGGGGGAGGCTGCAGCTGCCCCCGGTGGGCAGCCTCGTCAGGTCCCGAGTTCTGGATGGCTGAGCGTGGACGGCGAGGGTTCTCCCCACCAGCCTCCGGGTGGGCCTCAAGGAAGCGGCTGCCCAGTCCCTGCTGGCCGGCAGCCCCCCTGATTTGGAGCATTTCTGCCTTGACTCTGTGCCCCCAGACAGCTGAGGCGAGCGCGGGCCCAGGGCCTCCCACAACCCAGAGATGGAGCAGTGACAGAGCCCCCCCCCCCCGGACCCCCGCCGGGAGCTGAGAGCCACGGGCACCACGCTCCGTGAGGCTGGAGGCCGGAGGAGGAGGCCGGAGCAGCCAGGGTCAGGGCTGCGTGTGACTCAGGCCCTGGGCCGAGCAGAGGACAGGCAGGTGGGAGGGACGAGGGCCCTGTGGGCAGAAAAGTGAGGGCGCAGAGGGGCAGAAGGGGGTACCCCACCCAGCCGTGGCTCAGACACGGAGCGCCTGTCCCCCTCCATCCGCAGAGTGAGGTGACTCCACGGGGACAGGGGCCACGGAACACGCCCCTGGCAGCTCAGAGCCCCAAGCAGGAAACGGGACACCCAACCAGGAAGACTCCCGGCGCAGCGCAGGGCTGTCTCCACCCCGGGGCGGGCGGGGCTGGGGCCCGAGAGCCCCCTCTCGGGGACGGGGACGCTGAAGTCCACCCCCCGCGGTTCAGAGCCCGCAGCGCCCTTCCCTGGCTCCAGCGGAGAGACGCACAAGAAGGCGCCCATCAGGAGAGCAGACGGTGTGCATGTTTCACAGAACGCGCGCGCACACACACACACACACACACACACACACACACACACACACGGGGGTGGCAGCCCGCAGGAGCCTGTGGTTTCTGCAGTTAGGGTGGGTGGCTTCCTGCAGCTGCAAGGCCTGCTGGGAGCAGGCGCGAGGGCCCCACCTCAAAGGGGGCCACCCCACCTTTCGGCCACCCCACCTCGCTGGCCACCCCACCTCCCCGGGCTCGGCTGAGTGCCTGCCGGCCCCTGGCCCCTGCACTCAGCACGGAGGGGAGCCGCCCAGCGCCAGGAGAGCAGAGAGTAGACAGATCAAATAAACCGCCCAGGCTCAGAGAGGGACAGCCCACAGAGCCTGGCGGGAGGAGCGGGGAGGCTGTCCCTTGGTCTGGTTGGGAACCTGGAGAGACCGATGTGAATGTTACTTATTCGCAAACGCAGCCCGACCCCCCCTCCACCCTGAGAGGCGTGTGTGTGTCAGACCCTCTCCCTGTCGCCTGGTTCTATACCGGGACGGCGGCCATGACCGGATTCTGAGGTTGTTTGTTTTTAATTAGGTATTATTACAAATTTTAAAGAGGCCAAGGCGGGACCGTGGAAACGGAGGGCTCTGACCACACGAGTGTCTAGGGAGAAGCCACCTTCCCGGCACCCCAGCGGTGGGGAGGGAGGCAGGGAGGACGGTGAGCCAACGTTCCCGCTGGCGAGAGAGGAAGTCCACCCAAGGCTGACGCCCCTGTCCACTCTGACGTCCCGAGGAGTCAGGATGAGAGGCAGCCGGCCTGTTTCTCTGGGAAGCTGGCTCCTCTCCTGGTCTCCCCGCACACACCAGGACTGGGCAATCGCAGGGACGGAACCTCGCCCACCGCAGGGGGGCAGGCGGGCAAAGGGTGACGAGAAAGTCACAGGGTGGGTCTGTGCGGGCCACGGCGGCTGCGGCCAGGGGACGGGGTCCGCTGCAGGGGGTGTGTGGGCGCCAGGGAAGGCAGTGCGGCCTCTACCCCCATGCACACGGGGCAGGTTAGCAGAGCACGTGCCTCTCCCCGGGGCAGCACATGGAGCACCTGTGTGCTGAGGGAGACCCACACCTTCAGCGACTGCGTTTGCCGGGGAGACCAGAGGCTGCGGTCCTCCAGCCTTCAACCCCCAGACGAGCATGCCTGGGCCCATTCTCTGCCCCTACAGCTGCCAGGAAGCCTGTCAGACTTTGAACAGGGGGGATGACTTCTCCTACCCACCAGCGTTGACAGAAAAACCCACTGCGGGTAGTTGTCCTTTTCGCTAATTCTTAATCAAGGATGTTACTTAATTTATCTAATTTATTATTATTTTGGGGGGGGGCAGCACAGACAGGGACAGACAGACAGGAACGGAGAGAGGAGAAGCATCAATTCTTCGTGGCGGCACCTTAGTTGTTCATTGATTGCTTTCTCCTCTGTGCCTTGACCGGGGGGGCTCCAGCACAGAGTGAGTGACCCCTTGCTCAAGCCAGCGACCTTGGGCTGAAGCCGGAGACCCTGAGGTCATGTCTTTGATCTCGAGGATGTTACTGATAACGGAGCTCCTGACACTAACATCCGCTGTGCCGTTCAAGGACAGGGAAGGTCCCTTTGTGGATACGCAGCACAGGGTGCAGGGACCGGCTGGTGTGAGCCCCACCTCGGTCCTCGTCCTGAGTCTGGACAGGAAAGCTCGGAGCGGAGCCCGTCAGTCAGTGAATCTCTGCGTTTCATCCTCGCATCCCGATCGGAGGTTTCTCCCTGCGCCTCCACCGTCTTCGCTCCGGTCCGCGTCCCACTCGGCAGTGCTGTTCTGCAGGCGTCCGCGCGTCACCCTGGCTGGCGGGTTCCGTCGGGAGCCGCCTTTAAAGCAGCTCTGCCATCGGGAGAGCTGTCTCCGTGTCCCCCGCCTGGAAGACAGTGACGCGGCCGCCGCGCGCCGTGTCCCTCGGCCACTTTCGCCGACGTCGCGCGTTGTCGGGCGCGGTCGGGACGGGCCACCCTTCCCGGGGCTCACGGCCGGGAAAGTCAGCTCCCTGGCCTCGTCGGCCATGCCAACGTTGGAAATTCCACAACGGTGCGAGAGACAACAGTGCTGCCCTTCAGAGAACGGAGCCTCAAGCCACAGATGAGTCACGGCCACCTCTGTCTCCCACTCAGCTTCTTCATAAAGCCTGAAACTTCCCCTTTCCCCCGAGCGGGGTGCTCACCTCCCCTTCCTGTGGCCTCCGGGCCTGGAGGCTCGCTGGTCTCCAATCGCCGGAACCTCTTCCTCGGCCCCCCGGCCCCCGAGGGACGGCGCCCAGCCCGCCACAGCTTCCTCCACGGGCCCCTCGCTGTCACCTTCCTCCCCACACCCCACCCTGGTCCTGCACGCTCGGACCCGTGTCCTCTCCCTGGACGTTGTGAGCAGACCCCTGGCCCGTGCTGCCCTCTGGACACTGGTCCTCCTGGCCCCCGGCCTTGACCTCTCCTCCTGCACCTCACGCTGTCCCCTAGGCCGTCACATGGCCGATGTGTGTCATCCACGCACAGAGAGTGTCCTGCAGAGGCCTCCCTGTGCCCCCAGCTCACACTTGTCACCGGACCCTGTGTTCCAGCGTTTTCTTCCCTGCAGGTATTTCTTTCCTATTAATTTATCACCCCCCCACACACTGGAAGGCAGGTGCCATTAGCAAAAAATATCACTTGTCTCGTCCCTTTGCTGCATGTCTAGCACCTAAAAGGGCGTCGTAAGAGAATACTTGAGAGGGAATGAGTGAAGGAAGGAAGGAATGGATGGATGAGCGAATGAGTGGCTCATGTCAGTGTCACTGGCCCGGGCCCTTGCGACCCCTCCCCTCTCTGTCTCTGGAGGGCCCCTTCTGAGTGACCTCACGCAGCAACCTGACTAATTTTCCTAGAATACCGAGTGCCCTTTCAGCATCTGACCAGTTCCCCATTCGAAGCTCAGAACACAGGTCCTGCGTGTGGACCGGGCTTCTGGAGGCTCCCGGGGTCGAGCCTGCACCCGGGCCCCCAGCACTGCCCCCCCCCGGTACTCCCCCCCCCCCCGGCACGGCCCCCTCTGTCCTCACCTCGCCCGGTCTGAGCCACCGGCCGGGCGTCTGAGCCTGAGCCCGCCCTTCCTCACACCGTTCCCTGTTCCCTCCATTGCTGTCTCCTGGGCTCCAGTGGACGGCATTCCTACGGGAACCGACCTATGCTTTGGGGTGTCAGATGCACTTCGGGGTGTCAGATGCACTTCGGGGTGTCAGATGCATTTGGATCAAGATCTTGCCTCTGCATTTACCGCAGACGTCCTCACTTCTGCTCTGTGTGCCGGGATGTCCTTCCCGTACCCGGAATAAGAGCGACGTCCGACAAGCACGTGGCCCTGTGCTGGTCTCTGGACCCACGTCCTCCGTGGTCTCCGTCCCTTTCTCTGGGCTCAGTCCTGTCTAAGCGTCTCCGTAATGCTTCCCAGCTGTCGGCTCCGCACCTCTGGAGGGCAGCGGACGGGTCTCCCAAGCCTCGGCGCTTCCGCTCGCTCTACGAAGGCGCCAATACATGAGCCACGCGTGTGTCGACTCACGGGATGTGCACGAGACACGTCCACACGCACCACAGGACAGAATTTGGGCCGCTGGGCGCCCAGGTCCACGCAGCTGGCGGCCGCGGTGACATCGACCTTGGACAGTTGCTCCACGCCTCCCGTGCGGGGAGGGATGCTGACACTGATGGTGCAAGGGTGACAAAGTCGACGGGGTGCGTGCTCACACGCGCACATGCTCACACACGCCCGCGCTCGACTGTGAGAGACTGTGAGAGCAACGGCCCCAAACGGAGATCGCGCTCCCGGGACGGGCGCTTCAGAACAGGAGACCCGGAAAGGGTGCAGGTGAGGTCCCTCGTGAGGGGGTGAGAAGGCGTCTCTGAGTTTTCAGATAAAACAAACAAACAAACAAACCAACAAGGAAAAGACCAGGTGTGTTGCTCTGGACTACCCTGGCTGGGCGAGGATCTGGCGCAGCCCTGCGTGACGGGCACACTCCCGCTCGTCTGGGACTCTGCAGACCCCCCTCGGTTCACCTCCTGCCCGGCCAGCTTGGGCGGCTTTGCGGCTGTTGGATGAGCGTGGGGTCCCGGGATGACAGGTTAGCTCACTCAGCTCATGCAGGAAAGGCAGGGGGCGGAGGAAGAGCTCTCTCCTCCCCCTCCTCTTCCTCCCCCTCCTCCTCCCCCTCCCCCTCCTCCTCCTCCCCTACCCTCCCCCTTCTCCTCCTCCCCCTCCCCTCCCCCTCCCCCTCCCCCTTCTCCTCCTCCTCCCCCTCCCCTCCTCCTCCTCCTCCTCTTCACCTCCTCCTCCCCCTCCCCTCCTCCCCCTCCCCCTCCCCCTCCTCATCCTCCTCCTCCTCCTCCTCCCCCTTCTCCTCCTCCTCCCCCTCCCCTCCCCTCCCCTCCTCCTCCTCCTCCTCCCCCTCCTCTTCCTCCCCCTCCTCCTCCTCCTCTTCCTCCCCCTCCTCCTCCTCCTCCTCCTCCTCTTCCTTCCCTCCTCCTTCTCCACCACCTCCTCCCCCCCATTCAGCTCCCCCTCCTCCTCCCCCTCCCTCTCCCCCTCCCCCTCCTCCTCCTCCTCCTCCTCCTCTTCCTCCCATTCAGCTCGTCAGACATTGCCTTGAAGTCAGGAAATAATCTCAGTAAGTTCTGGGAGTGTTGGGTCGTGAATGAATTGACTGAAAGGCACAGCCGATGGAGCCAGCTCTAGTGGCCTCTTGGGAGCCTGGAGATCTTTCCACAGACAGACGACCTGATGGACCCCCTCCCCCCACTGCCTCTGCACACGGACTCGACCCTGCCCACCGTCCCCAGGTGCAGACTGCAAGGCTGGGGGCCCCGTTCCCTGATTGGGGGAATGACACAGCCAACCTTCCCTGGGCACACCCCTTATTAGAACAAGTCCCCGCCCCCCCAGTGGGAAAGTGATGAGCATTTCTAGTGCCTACAATGTGCATTGGCTTATTGATCCCCGTGAGAACCTGGCGAGGAGGATATTTCTGTGCCTATTTTACAGAGGAAGAATTTGAGACTCAGAGAGTCAAGAAGGTCTGGGTGGCCCCTTCACGACCGTCCCTCGGAGGAAAGACGCGGCCGCCGAGTGCCGTGAGGACAGCAGGTGGCTCAGCAGAGCCTGTCGGCCTGTGGCCGGGGTCGAGGGGTCTCCGAGGCGGGCCCTGTTGGGGGTGGAAGGGAAGGTGGGTTCTGGACACTTCCGCCCGGTCCTCCCCACCCCCACCCCACCCCACCCTCGGTCAGAGCCACCGGACTTTTTTTCTTTTCTGTTTTCAAAGAATTTCTAGGCCCCTGCAAAAATCAGGAAGTACTGGAAACCAGGCAGTGCAGCTTGGCCTCCTGATGTCTCAATAGACGCTGAAGGTTCCCAGTTTCCAGACCAGCGCCCGGCCCGCTGATGCTCGTCTCACCCACACGTTCACGCACGCGGAGGCCCACTGGACTCCACACCGGAGGGAGGCACATCCTCCCCTTCTTAGGGGCGTTGTTTTTCACCCCACCTGAGCTGCTACGCATTTAGGAGGGTACACGGTGAACTCTTCTATTTTTACGCCCAGTTTTCCAAGAACAGATCATGTCCAGAAGGAGCTCCTCGAAAAGCAACAACCACAACAACAACAACAAAATGTCAAAATCCAATCAGCGAACGGCTGGCTGATCGACGGAACAGGGTGGCCTAGATCTGAACACGCACAGATAGAGATCTCTCCCACGCCCAGGCCGACACCCAGTCACGTGGCACAGGCAGAAGCAGCCGGGACGGGCTTAGGAATCACGGGGGAGGGACTGATTCGGGAAGGGGCGTCCATTGCTGGGCCAGAGAAAACCAGAGCGCAGCCAGCGGAGAGGGACGCCGCGTCCCACCGGCCGTGCGCATCCGGTTCTGCGCTTCTCAGAGCGCGTGAGCGGCGGGGCTCTCTGCCTGGCTCTTTGCCTGAGCGCCCACGGGGACGGGCGGACGCCTGGTGACCGCCTGCCCGGCTGGGGAGCTCCGGGGCTCACACCTGCTGAGCGGCAGCTCCGAGGACCCGCGGGAGACGACACAGCGGGTGCTCGAGTCCAGGCTGTGGTTCCCGGAGAGGAGGCTGTGCGGTCCCCGCGTTCGTACCGGAAGGGAAGGGCTGAGAACAGCGGCAGCGGGAGGGAGGACAAGCGGGAGACGCCGGGCAGCGGCGGCGCCAGGAAGCCCCGTCTCCCGGAGGAAACAGGCCCTGGAGCCGCGAGCCTCTTCCATTCTTCCCTTTCCGGCTCTGTCCTCGTATGAACGGGGTCCTGGGCAGGTCGCCTACGGTAACGTCTCGCGACGTCTGTACTTGTAGAACGGAGGCTTTGGCGAAGACCGGATGAAGCAGACGTGCATGTGAGGCACCGAGGACGTAAGAGAGTCCGTCTTTCCTGCTTTCTCTCCAGGGTTGACCAAAATAAAGCCCGTTTCTGGGAACTGCTGCCCCTGGCAAGCCAGCTGGTTCTCCGTTCTCATCCTGCAGCCCCGAGGAGAGGCCCTCAGTCCTCCCCTCTGCCGTCTCCTGGACACCCTGACTGACCGCACACACAGACGGAGAAGCTGCAGTCCCGCCCCATGGGGCTCAGGGCTCCCCGGGAAGCTCTCTCCCGGACTCTGTCTGCCGTCCGTACAGAGCATGCTCACTGCGGCCCGCGGACCCGATGCGGATCCCATCTCTTCGCTAAGAACCGTTTTCACATTTTTAAGTGGCTGTCAATGGCGGCTTTCACGCCACAACCACGGAGTTGAGGAATTGCTACAAAGAATCCATGGCTAAAAAAGCCTCAACCATTGACTCCCTGGCCCTAGGAAGAAAAACTATTCTGACCTCTAACTTAGCTTCCATCCCGGGGGTACCGTGACAGGGCTGGGCGCCCAGAACAGTGGTAGCAGATGTGTGTAGCCTGTTTGCTTTTCTCTTTCTAGTTTATCGGCTGGAAGCCTAAGTATTTGATCTGAGATAGTCACATTTTCTCAGACAGATGTGAAAGAGGTTAGTTTCCCTGCAAGTGCTGTTAGAACTGCCCTCCATAAATGTTAATAGCTGTGTTTCAATTTCATTCCGATTAAAATATCTGTATATTTTAAATTCTCTTATGATTTTTTTTTCTTTGATCCACTGGTTATATAGAGAGAAGTACGTTGCTGAATTTCCAAATATTGGGAGGGGGGGTTTCCTCACATTTATTTTTGTGGTGGATTTTGTATTTAATTTCACTGTGGTCAGAGAACATAGTGCATATGACGTCAATCTTTTGAATTTATGGAGGTAGCTCTGTGGCTCTGGAAATGGTTTATCTTCGTGAGTATTTCATGCGTTCTAGAAAAGAATAAGCACTCTCCCGTTTGTGTGTGGGGGGGTGCCCTACAAATGTCAGTAGGTCAAGCTGGTGAGAAAGTTGTTTAAGTCTTCTGCATTCTTGCTACTTTCAGATGAGCTGTTCTATCGATTACGGTAAGTCATTAAAAATTTCCAGCCATTATTGATGTATATGTCTCCTATTTCTGTCACCTTTTTTTTTTTTTGCTTTATGTGTTTTTGACTCTGTTATGAAGAACATATATATTTAAAAATGTTTGTAGAGTATTCCGTAGTCCTTCACATTTTATCCTGTGGATTTGCGTTACCTGTTGGACCCACGTCCTTTCAGTTGGAAGGACTTCTTTTTTTAAGTCAGCTGCCAACACATTCTCTCAGTTTTTGTTTAGCTGGGCATGATGTTCTGTCTTCTTTGGCTTTGATGGATAGTTTTACTGGATGTATAATTCTTGATTGACACTTTTTCTCTTAGCATGTTATATATGTCATTCTGTTATTTTTTTAGCCCTTATTATTTCTTTTTTAAAAAGACTTTATTCATTTGAAAGAGAGGGAGAGAGAGAGCATGAGAGAGAGAGAGAGAGAGGAGCAGGGGGGGAGGAGTAGGAAGTATCAACTTCCATATGTGCCTTGACCAGGCAGGTCCAGGGTTTCAAACCAGCAACCTCAGCATTCCAGATCAATGCTTTATCCACTGCACCACCGCAGGTCAGGCGCCTCTGTTATTGCTAATGAGAAGAGAGCATTAATTGAATTGCTGAGGTGGAGTTGACCTGCTTCTATATTAAGTACTTAGCAGTAACAAAAGTAAGTCCAACCTAGAGGAATATAATAGCTCTCAAAGCCTCAAATTGCCTCTAGTAATTTCTTTTCTTTTCTTTTTCTTTCTTTTTCTTTTTTCTTTTCTTTCTTTCTTTTTTTTTTTTTTTTTTTGCATGCAAGGTCCTGCATGCAATATAAAATTACTGGGGATATCTGGTAATTGGAGTCAAAAGCAAACGACCAAAATCATTAAGAATAACAGAGTGGAATCAAAATCAGCTGATTTTAATTCAATGAAAAGTATGAAATGAATGACAAGAAGAACAACGACGAGAACTAAAAAAGTAAGGAATCAATTTTTTAAATGTAAAATATAGACCATGGAAACTATAGAGACACACTTACTAGCACGCAGGCAGAAAGATAGAGACAATGAGTTTGAAGAACACCAGTCGTATCGGAACCCAGAGTGAAAGATAGGAAGAACATATAAAGAGTAGCACTGAAGACAGTGGGGCACAGTGGAAAGGTCACACGTATAGGTCATTTGATTTCCGGGAGAGGAGGTAATGGAGCAAAAGCACTATTTAAAACACGGCCAAGAGTTTTGAAATCTTTTTTCTTAAAAGGCATCAGCTCCGATTTAGGAGCGGAAAGGAGCCAGGATAGAATAAATATTATACAAAAGAGACCGAATCTAAGCACATCGGTCAGGCTGTGAAGACCCGATCGTCAAGAGGACATCTCAGGAGCAGTCTCAGGGAACACAAGACAACCTGCTTCCAAAGCTGCCTGGAATCTCCGGGCGGAGAAGGCGGTCTCAGACTGGTGGGGGGAGGGGCAGGGGAGGAGCTTCCTGGGTTGTGCTAATCTAGGGATACCAGGTAACCAAGCAACACAGGCAAGGGGGAATCCCACTGCCACAGCCTGCCTGGATCTGGAAGCACCCTTTTCCCTGCTAGAGTCCACAGATAACCCGGGGAAACTCCTCTAATCCACTCTGGTATGGACCAGAGGGAGTCCCAGCAGAAACAAATACCAAACAGATAGTAATAATACTGCAAACTCACTGAAAATTAAATTGTCATTGAAACCGTCGTCCAGGAATTTGGCCAGGACTTGAGTGCTATGCACGATGACTTCCTGCTTAAATATATATATATATATATATATATATATTTTTTTTTTTTTTTGTATTTTTCTGAAGCTGGAAACGGGGAGAGACAGTCAGACAGACTCCCGCATGCGCCCAACCGGGATCCACCCGGCACGCCCACCAGGGGGCAACGCTCTGCCCACCAGGGGGCGATGCTCTGTTGCGACCAGAGCCACTCTAGTGCCTGGGGCAGAGGCCAAGGAGCCATCCCCAGCGCCCGGGCCATCTTTGCTCCAATGGAGCCTCGGCTGCGGGAGGGGAAGAGAGAGACAGAGAGGAAGGAGAGGGGGAGGGGTGGAGAAGCAGATGGGCGTTTCTCCTGTGTGCCCTGGCCGGGAATTGAACCCGGGACTCTACCACTGAGCCAACCAGCCAGGGCGAGTTAAATATATATTTTTTAATGGGACCCAAACTCTCCTATCATAAGAACCTAAATGTCCAGGACATTCTTCGACAGAGAAGCAGGAAATTCACAGCCTGGATGACGGAAGAGAAACCCATCTGGAGGCAACACTGAGATGAGCCCGACGTTGCAAGTTATCCGGCAAAGATTTTGAAGCGGCCGTCTTAATAATGCTTCAACAAGCAGACGACAAATGCTCTTCAAACTAATAGACAGATTAAGGAAAACCTCACCAAAGAAAGAAGGGCTGTCATGAAGAACCAAAGAAAAATGATAGAACTCAACATTTCCATGAACAAAATTTATTAAAGAGAAAAAAACAGCGTACTGACTGGGCTGAGTCGTGGAGCGGAGATGACAGAGAACACGACCAGTGAACTTGAAGACAGGGCAGTATCATGGATACAGTCGGGACATAGGAGAGAGACCCGGGGACATGAACAAACACAAACAGTTGAGGCACAACCACAAATGGTTCATCATTCGGTCACTAGGGTCCCAGAAGGGGACGAGGAAGAGAGCAGGTCAACAGAAAAAGTCTGAAAAGGATTGTGGCTGCAAACCTGGGCTTCCATGGAATCGGGAACTGAAAATTCCGGAATTTGGAGCAAACACGTAACCCTATGGGATCCCGACTCCCAAGTGCATCACCAACAGGATAAACGCGGAGAAATCCGGGCACCAACACAACACCGTTCACCTTCTGAAAACTACAATCCATGGAGAAGTCAGGAAGGTGGCCGGAGAGGAAGAACACTCCCTCCCGGGGACAGTTTGAACGGTCGATCGTGGGTTCTTCAGCTGAAGCAAACAGCGGAGGACAGGGGACCCTTGTTTCCCAATGTAGAAAGAAAGAACCATTCACCGTCAAGTTTAGATTTAGGAAAGTGATCTTTCAGGAATTGAAGGGGAAATAAAGACCTTCATAATTAAGGTCTTTAAGGTGGGGGCGAACAGATGCAAAACTCTTTGTCGAAAATATGAACAACATCAAATATGAAATCTAACAGAAAACAATCCATCACAACTGCGTCGGGCTCACGGCGGGTGAGCAAATTTTGTTGAACTTCTGAACGTTAACCAAGATTATAGACACCCTGTGCAGATTAAGAAGAAACATCTTGTCATGACCTCAGCACACAAAGAAAAAGCATATGATACAATCAAATACCTCTCTGTGATAAAAAACAAAACAAAACAGCCTGACCAGGCGGTGGTACAATGGATAGAGCAGGGGTCCCCAAACTGCGGCCCCCTGAGGCCATTTATCCACCCCCGCCGCACTTCCAGAAGGGGCACTTCTTTCATTGGTGGTCAGTGAGAGGAGCACATTGACCATCTCATTAGCCAAAAGCCGTAGCTCCCATTGAAATACTGGTCAGTTTGTTGATTTAAATTTACTTATTCTTTATTTTAAATATTGTATTTGTTCCTGTTTTGTTTTTTTACTTTAAAAAAAGATATGTGCAGTGTGCACAGGGATTTGTGCATAGTTTTTTTTATAGTCCGGCCCTCCGACGGTCTGAGGGACAGTGAAACTGGCCCCCTGTGTAAAAAGTTTGGGGACCCCTGCCTTACACCCTGAAATCCTGCTGAAGGCCTCAAGAAAGGGGAACACTTCTCCCCAGAAAGGGTTCATGTTGCTTTTCCCACTTACCAAGAACAATTTTAGTGGACGTTGAAAACGAGCGACAGCAAGGTGCAGTTCTGTTTGACTAATTACAGGTGAAAATACAAGTCTGGGCCCAGGCTGGAGCAGAGATTGCCTAAGGAGGAGCACGAGACATCACAAGAATCATGTGTATGGGGCATCTTGGGGTTTTTGTTTGTTTGTTTGTTTGTTTTTGAAATGGATCAACTGGGGAGATGTCCAATGATGAACCCTGGTCAGAGAGGACTCCCATGCTGGCTTTGCTGGTGCCTGTCTGACCCCCGAAAGCCGGCACAGAACCGAGAACTTGGAGCTGTCCGGAGAAGTTGAAGGCGTGGATGCCTTGCTCTGAGACACGTGAATCCAGATTTGAAAGGTCACGGGGTCATTTCAGATGGGCAGCAAGACGGAGAAGACATGCTCATCATCGTGGCTCTCACCGTGGCGGCCGGGAGACCTCTCCCGCCAGAGCTCTGTCCTTCCACACCTGACCCGCGGCCGTGTCCTCCTCCCTCCTCATCTATAAAACGAGCAAGTCAGGAACTGTGACACTCTCTCCTGGGAAGAACAAAATGGGGAAGGTGACCTTTGGGGCTGAAAGTAGGAAATTCTATTTTCTATCGTCTATATTCTAATTCTAAGAACTGCCCGCCCTGAAACCCCGATCCCGACTCCCTCTGCGAGGCGGTGACGCAGGGAGCCTCTCGCTCGCTGGAATCGGTCGTTCTGCAAGAATCCCTCCTCCCCGCCCTGCCCCCCCCCCCCCCAACCACAGGAAACCGTTCTTCCAAGAAGAAACTACGTGGTACTTCCCACTCACTTCAGCGAAGAGAGAGAATCCCTGCTCTACTCGCTCGGTCGCCGGGCAACCAGACCTCCCTCTGCTGAGGCCAGTGGGGACTGGGGTCCCCTAGTGGGGGCTCAGCTTTGCTTTTGATCTGAAGGTCCATTTCTGGGGCGTTTTCACGTGTAAACAGAGACAGGTGTTTGTGCCGTCAGCAGAGCTCGGAATTTGGAAACGCAGCCTTGGCTGGGAGTCTGGTCTCTACCAGGTCCGGGCCACCTTTGGCCAATGCACTCTCCTCCTGGGGGTGAGTGGACAGGACCAACAGCAGCCACAGAGCTCCAGGTACTGTTGCGAGAATCAAACTAGAACAGTCACGAGAGAAGGGCGGTATTATTATTGTCCTTTCGAGGTGCAAGCGATTGATGGGGAGTCCTCTAATGTTTAGAGTCTCTGTGTCCTGTCTGGATAAAATCAGGACGTGTCTCGGGTACTTTTCCTCCCTCTCTTTCTGTCATGTCTTCCCGTCCAGGTAAATAAGCAGGAACCTGGACCCAGACTTGTATTTTCACCTGTAATCACAGTCAAACAGAACTGCACCTTTCTCTTGTGCTGTCGTTTTCAATTCCCACTAAAATTGTTCTTGGTTAATGGGGAAAGCAACCCAAACCCTTTCCGGGGAGAAGTGTTCCCCTTTCTTGAGGCCTTCAGCAGGATTTCAGGGTCTCGCCCCAGAATAGAAATATAGATCTCCCATGCGCTTAACTGATAGGTTATCTGCTATCATCATCATCATCATCATCGTCATCAGATGTGCAAATTAAGTACGAGCCCTATTAAACAACCACTTTTGGAGGTGAAAATGGTCCAGCATCGGCTATGATGTGTCTCCACCGAACACCCTCATTCTTGCGTCGATGAACAGAGGGGGATTCGGAGAGGCAAAGAGATCGCCACGAAGTGAAGCAGGCAGAACAGGACTCCGGGGGCGGTGTGAAGCCAGCACCCTGTCTCTGACCGGCTCTGCGGCCGCTTCCTGGCGAGAGGTCCCCGTTGCCCCTGGGCGACGATTTCCATGGACCTGAACGGAATCGTCACTGCCCCGTTCGGCGTGGAGCTGCCCACACGTCCCACGCCCACCCCTCGGGCACTCACCCTTCGCCCTCCTCACGCTGCACCCACAATGTGAGAGGCGCCTCAGCTGTGTCCACTTCCCCGGGAGCCCACCTCGTGCCGACGGCCAAGGAGTGGCTCCTACGTCGGCCCCGGGTGGTGTGTCCTCTCTGCCTCGTGGGTAAGATTCTCCAATTCCAACCGGCGCGGCGGGCACTGGGCACCACCCAAGTCTCCCGAGCAGACTTCCGTTTGAGAGTCTGGGCCCTGGGGTGCGCCTTCTTTTTCACTTCTTATGTATTTATTTATTTTATCATACTGGTGAGACCGTGCCTAGAAATCCGTTCGAGGGAGACGCTCTGAGCTGGCCCGTCGGTCGCCTGCTGAGGTCCAGACCGCGGTCTGTCTCCGCTGTCTCCTCCCTGGGACTCCGGGACCAGCGTACGTCACCTCTTACACGTGGATGCTCAGAACAGCCTCCGCTTCTGAGCGACGGCCGCCTGCCAGGCGCAGAGCGCTCCCCACGCAGGCCGTGTGTTTTAATTCTCACGCTAACTGTCCACGTTGGGCGCTGCCGTGAACCCACTGAATGGAGAAAGGAGTTGGAGGGCGAGGGGGAAGGGTCCAGGCTACGCAGCCGGGAAGGACGTCCACGGCCTTTCCACCAGGCCCGTCCGACCTCGGACGCCCAGCTCTCCGCCGGCCGTGGCGTTCTCTGGCTCTCCTCCCGTCGGAGCCTAAACGACTGACGTGCTCGTCTGCGAATTTAACGCCGCGTCGGGCGCGTGTGAACAGGGAGGCTGTGATTCCAGATCCAGATGACGGGAGCTTTTGAAAACAACAAGTCGTGCACTTTTCCATATTTTGTATCGACCAAACGAAGCTTTTGGCCACTGGACACATCGTTTTTATTTCTGAGCAGGATGTCTGGGGCCCGGTAGAAATGGCCTCCAGCGAACAAGAAGTGTCACAATGCGTGGAGCGAAGGGAGGAGCAGAGAGCCATGTGTTATAAGTATCTCTGCTCCTTCGTGTGGGCTTTTGAAAAGACAGCGGAGGCCACTTCATGCCCGGGAGCACGATGGCTGAGCCCCCAGGATGTCACCGAACCCTGACCGTCCTAGGCTGGGGGTGGGGGTGCAGGACTGTGTCCACGACATGTCGAGGAAATTGTTTTCTCGGGCGTTCAGCAGAACTCCGCTTAGGAACACACACGTTGCCTTTTTAAAGCCTTGTGGAAACGCTGGCTCCTCCGGCAGACGAGTTTATTATTGTGTTGTGGGCTGCCCGCCCTAATGGAGAGTGATGGATGTGCCTCCTTGGCTGTTCTAAATTATTTACAACTCCTTGAAGTACAGGGGGAGAAAAAAATAATAATAATGCAGGGAATATATTTTTGGCAGACCGCATGACACCCTGGGATGGATGTGACTGAAGACGTGGGCTTAAAACCTGGCGTGGCTGCTTGGAAGTAAGCGACCGTTCCGCTTGTGATACAAAGGAGCCTTCCTCCTCCCGTTAGGTCGAGTTGGTCAACGAAGCTTTCCTCCCGTGTTTGCTCGCTCCTTTCTTCCTTCCTCCCGTGTTTGCTCCTTCCTTCCTTCTTTCCTTCCTTCCTTCCTTCCTTCCTTCCTTCCCTCCCTCCCTCCCTCCCTCCCTCCCTCCCTCCCTCCCTCCCTCCCTCCTTCCTTCCTTCCTTCCTTCCTTCCTTCCTTCCTTCCACCATTCACACAGATACTCAGTCACTCAGCGTGTTAGCTTCCACTAAGTTTCAGGCACGGGTGTGGGTCTTAAGTAAAACATCACACTCTGTCCCTTTTTTAAAATTCTGTAAAATAGCCACGATCCGATCCCACTTCCCCGGCTTCCCAAAGATTTGTCGTGAAATAAAATGTTCAGGTGTGTGGCAAACATCTTGTGAAGTTTATTTATTTATTTATTTATTATTATTATTATTATTATTATTTTGTATTTTTCTGAAGCTGGAAATGGGGAGAGACAGTCAGACTCCCGCATGCGCCCGACCGGGATCCACCCGGCACGCCCACCAGGGGCCATGCTCTGCCCACCACGGGGCGATGCTCTGCCCCTCTGGGGCGTCGCTCTGCCGCGACCAGAGCCACTCTAGCGCCTGAGGCAGAGGCCAAGGAGCCATCCCCAGCGCCCGGGCCATCTTTGCTCCAATGGAGCCTTAGCTGTGGGAGGGGAAGAGAGAGACAGAGAGGAAGGAGAGGGAGAGGGGTGGAGAAGCAGATGGGCACTTCTCCTGTGTGCCCTGGCCAGGAATCGAACCCGGGACTCCTGCACGCCAGGCCGACGCTCTACCACTGAGCCAACCGGCCAGGGCATCTTGTGAAGTTTAAAGCGTCGTGACACAAAGCTGGATCCTTCCACTATCTACAAAGCGTGTCTCCCTCGCTAACCTGTAGTTCAGGACTGTTTTTTTTTTTTATCACTCTCCCCCCCCCAAATGGAAGCCACTGAGCAGACTCTCTCTATCGCTGTGGAGCAGATAGGAATTGGTTCACCCGATCATCTGTTGACCAGCTCTTGGGTGATCTTCACCTCCTGGCTACGATGAATAATGCCGCTATAGACATCCACGTAGAAGTGTTTTTGTGGGTCCAGCTGTTTGGGAACCTTTTGGATTTACACAGAGGAGTGGAGAGGCTGGGCCACACGGTAATTCTCTCTGTCCCAGCTATGGGGAAACAGACACGTTGTTTTTCACGGAAATGTCACACCGTCTCACACTCGCACCAGCAGCGTCTGAGGGTTCCAGGTTCTCCACATCCTTCCTGACTCGACCGGCTCTCCACTGTTTCAATGGGGGCCATCCTGGCGGCTGCGAAGGACTATCTCTCTGTGGTTTTGATTTGCGCTTCCGTAATGACTAATGATATTGACCATCTCTTCCTGTGCCTGCTGGCCATTTGTGTATCAACTTTAGGGGGTGGGGGGAAGGGTGGATATCTATTAAAATCCTTTGCCTATATTTTTTTAAACAGGGTTGTTTGCCGTTTTGTTAAGCTGTACGAAGTTCTTCATAGAACCTAGGTGAGAAACCTTGTCAGACATACGATTTGTCAAATAGTTTTCTCCCAGTTTGTGAGTCTGACTCTTGCTTCTCTTGATAGTGTTTGTTCATTGAGGCACACCAGTTTGTAATTTGGACGAAGCCCACCATATCAATGTGTTCTTTTGTGGCAGCGATTTCGGTGTCCTGGGTTAAGAAATCTGCTCAATCCATAGTCATGAATATTGACTCCTGTGTTTTCTTGTAAGAGTTTTATTATTGTAGCTCTTCCATTAGGCTGTCGATACTTTTGGAGTTCATACTCATGCTCTGTGAAGTAAAGAATTCTTCTTTTCCTTTTATTTTTATTTTTATTTTTTTGTATTTTTCCAAAGCCAGAAACCGGGAGGCAGTCAGACAGACTCCCGCATGCGCCCGACCGGGATCCACCCAGCATGCCCACCAGGAGGCGATGCTCTGCCCATCCATGGCGTCGCTCTGCCGTAATCAGAGCCATTCCAGCACCTGAGGCAGAGGCCACAGAGCCATCCTCAGCGCCTGGGCCAACTTTGATCCAATGGAGCCTTGGCTGCGGGAGGGGAAGAGAGAGACAGAGAGGAAGGAGAGGGGGAAGGGTGGAGAAGCAGATGGGCGCTTCTCCTGTGTGCCCTGGCCGGGAACCAAACCCTGGACTCCTGCTCGCCAGGCCGACGCTCTACCACTGAGCCAACCGGCCAGGGCTTTTTGTTCTTTTGAATATGAATATCCAGTTGTCTGTCCCAGTGCCATTTATAGGAGATAGTTCCCTGTCCATTAGATAATTCTGACACCCTAATCAAACACAGTCAGCCACAGGTGATTGGATCGATTTCGAATCCATCCATAATGATCCATCATATGATCTGTTTGTCTCTCCCTTGCGCCAATGCCACATGGAAGACGTGTAGTCAATCTTTGAAAGTGGGAAATGTCAACATTCCACATCTGTTTCTCCTTCTCACGATGGTTTTAGCCTTTGGGGGTCTTTCGCTTCTCCTATACGAAATTTAGAGTCATGTTTTCGGGAGATCACCTGGGGGAGACTCGCCATCTTGGTCACACCAGGTCGTCCCGTCCATGGACGTGAATGTCTTTCCATTGGTCTCCTTCGTGGCCTTCAAGTAAAATCTTGTCGTTTCCAGCGTGTAACTATCGCCACTCCTTGGTTAAATGTGTCCTCAAGTGTTTTATTCTTTTGGATGCTATCGTCCATAAAAGTTTTCCTAATTTTAATATTGTTTGCTTGTTCACACTGTTGTGTTGTGCAACTGGCTGATGTGCAACTGATTTTTTTTTTTTTGCATAGTTATGTTGTTTGCTGCAAATTTGCTGAACCGATCATTTGTTAATTCTACTGTTTTTTTTTTCCTGTGGCTTCTTTAGGATAGTTTATATACAAGATCATGTCATCTGCAAATATAATTTTTACTTCCACCTCTCCCAGCTGAACACCTTTTCTTTACGCTAGTCACCTGATGGCTTTAGCTAGAAACATCAGCATGATGTTGTGTAGAAGTGGTCAGCATGGACACCCTTGTCCTGCTTCTGAAAGCATTCAGTTTCTTCCTATTAAGATGTTAGCCTGTGGGTTTTTTTTTACAGAAGATTCCTATCAGGTTTGGGAAGCTCCCGTTCGTTATAAACTGAACTGTGTCCGTCTCAAATTCACAGGTGGAAGCCGTGACCCTCCATGTGATGGCTCCTGGAGAGAGCGCCTTGGAGGTGATATTTCAGGTTCAATGACGTTGTAAGGGTGGGGCTCTAATCTGATAGGACTGTTGTTCTTACAAGAAGAGGAAGTGACAGCAGAATTGTCTCACCCTCTCAATGCCGACACAGAGGAACGGTCATCTGAGGACAGGAGGAGAAAGTGGCCATCTGTCAGTCAGAAAGAAGGGGCCGCATCAGGAACCAGCCACAGTGGCCGCTTAATCTTGAACTTGGAGCCTCAAGAACACGGAGAAAATACATTTTTGTTGTTTTAGGAAGCCACCCAGTCCATGATGTTTCGTTATGAGAGTCCCAGCCCACTTATGAACCATTATCTTCTTTGTGTGTGTGTGTGTGTTCTTTTAGTCATAAAGAAAGTTGGGTTTTTGTCAAATGATTTTTTTTCTGCATTAATTTAGATAATTGTGTGTGTTTGTCCTTTGTTTTGTTGCCATGTGGTATAACATTAATTGATTTCCAGATGTTAAACCAACCTTGCATTTCCTTATCCACTACCTACACTGTGTGCGTATACACACACACACACACACACACACACACACACACACACATGCAAATATATATGCTTGGTGTGCATACACATGGCTTTTAATGCGTTTCATATATTGCTAGATTTGGCTTGCTAGTATTTTTTGAGGGCTTTTTGCATCCATATTCTTAAAAGATAGTGTTCTGTTTTCTTTGGTGAATTTTAAAATTCACAGACGGCAAGGAGTCAGGGGAGACAGGAATTGATCAGAGGCTCCCGGCCAACTAGAGAAACTTCTTCAAGTGACAAGACAGAGCAGCAGAAGCAAGAAGGAGTCTGCTCTATTTTCGGGTTACCTTTGACACTTAAATGTAAAGCTTCCTTCATCCTTTTTATCCCATTTATAAAGTTAATTTTTGCACTGGCTAACGAGACAGGGACTAAGCCCCCTGCTGTAATCCCGGTATCGAGGGTGGCAGCCGCTCTGAATGGATTTTTTCCCAGGCCCATTGTTGCTCTCGATTTGAAGAATGATCTATGAAAAGCCTATTTAAAGCAACATGAGCCTGTCTCATTATGTTTGGCTGAAGCCGAAATCCACTAACGGTTCGGATTCCTTTTCTAATCAACTGCATTAACTGGAATTACTTAGTGAGAAGCACAGTGCTAGCACTGCCAACGTTTTTTGAGATTGTAACCGCACGGCATTTCTGTTTCTTCCCGGCACGCTGTGTGTGTATATATACACACATACACATACCGACGTGTGTCTGTACCTCTCTGTGTATATGATGAAGCGTGGTGGTGGTTGTTTTTTAAGTGAGAGGAGGGGAGATAGAGAGACAGACTCCTGCATGCGCCCCGACCAGGATCTGCCCGGCAACACCCGTGTGGGGCTGATGCTCGAATCCAAGCTATTTTTAGCACCTGAGGCTGATTCTCAAACCAGTCTAGCCACTGGCTGTGGGAGGGGGAAGAGGGAGAGAAGGAGAAGAAGGAAGGGGAGAGAAGCAACTTCTCTTGTGTGCCCTGACTGGGGGTCAAACCTGGGACATCCCTACACTAGACTGACACTCTATCCAGTGAGCCATCGGCCAGGGCTTGAAGCAAAATTCTACACTGAACATTTAGCAAGAACCATGAGATGGTTCGCAGAACTGCTCTAGATGGCATAAGCCTAGAGTTGAAATTGTTTTTCTGGGTTGAAAAGTGAAATCGTCCATGGAGATAAATTTCTTGCCTCAGGTTTCTTCTTTTCCATGATCAGAGTCGTTCTGACACAGATCCGACCTCTGATGTCTTAACCTTGAACGAGTACTTCTCCTCTTCTAAGCTGCGAATGATTTCGTGGCTGGTGCTGAGCACAGAATGGGAGGAAGGTTGTCTGGACTTGCCCCCCTCCCCCTCCCACTGATGGGAGTCTTACTGACCCCCCCCCCCGGGCGCACCCCTCCCCCCCTCACTGACCCCTGGGCGCACCCCCCCACTCACTGACCCCTGGGCCCCTACCCTCCCCTCCCCACTCACTGACCCCTGGGCGCACCCCCCCCACTGACGACAGTCTCACTGACCCCTGGATGCACCCCTCCCTCCCACTCACTGACCCCCGGGCCCACCCCCTCCCCCCACTCACTGACCCCCGGGTGCACCCCCTCCCCCCACTCACTGACCCCCGGGGCACCCCCTCCCCCCCCACTCACTGACCCCGGGGCACCCCCTCCCCCCCACTCACTGACCCCGGGGCACCCCCTCCCCCCCCCACTCACTGACCCCGGGGCACCCCCCCTCCCCCCACTCACTGACCCCCGGGCACACCCCCTCCCCCCCACTCACTGACCCCCGGGCACACCCCCTCCCCCCACTCACTGACCCCCGGGCCCACCCCCTCCCCTCCACTCACTGACCCCCGGGGCACCCCCTCCCCCCCACTCACTGACCCCGGGGCACCCCCTCCCTCCCACTCACTGACCCCCGGGGCACCCCCTCCCCCCACTCACTGACCCCCGGGGCACACCCCCTCCCCACCACTCACTGACCCCGGGGCACACCCCCTCCCCACCACTCACTGACCCCGGGGCACACCCCCTCCCCACCACTCACTGACCCCGGGTGCACCCCTCCCCCCACTCACTGACCCCGGGGCACACCCCCTCCCCACCACTCACTGACCCCGGGGCACACCCCTTCCCCACCACTCACTGACCCCGGGGCACACCCCCTCCCCACCACTCACTGACCCCGGGGCACACCCCCTCCCCACCACTCACTGACCCCGGGGCACACCCCCTCCCCCCACTCACTGACCCCCGGGTGCACCCCCTCCTGTCTGGTGTCTCCCCACAAACTCTTCTCTCCCTTTCCGGCCGGCTGCCGCTTGCCTGGTCCCTGCTGGGGTTACCCCACTTCCTTGATTTGGAGATACGCCTCTGCCCCTTCCCTAATTCATCTTCATGACGTCTGTCAAGCACTTTTCTCCGTGAAACTGTCACTCACTCACCCCCTCGCTCTGGGGGCCGTGTTAGACACCCCCCTTCGGCCGTGTCGGGGGGCAGACGGTGGAGCGGACGTGGTCTTGGGTCAGCCCACCAGGACGAGCAAGCAGGGGTCAGGGGAGCCCCCAGGGCTGAGGACGCTGTCTGGGGCAGGGGAGGCTGGACCAGGGTGTCCACGGAGCACACCTCAGTCCGGGTCCGAGAACAGCCGCCGGCTCAGAGCCTGGCCGGGGGTGACCAGCTCCCGGTGGCGGATGAGGGGGAGACCATGACCACTGGTGACTGGAAACACCTAACAACTGGTTTCCCGAGACGAGGTCCTCGCCACCTAGCCAGGTGCTCAGAGGCCGGGCCCCAAACTCCAGGCGAGCTCTGACATGAGCCAGGGGTTCCGAGGACCCGATGGAGCCCGAGTGGGACCCGGAATCATCGTCCACAGGCTGGAGCATCGTGGGCCAGGGAGAGCCACAGATGGGGCCCCGAGCAGGAGCTCCCGTTCAGCTCAGCGCAGAGGGACGGGGACGTGAAACCCCACCTGCCTGGGTGGGGGGAGGGAGAGGGTGTGGACCTTCAAGTGTCTCGCTCAAACCTGACTGGGGAACTAGGAGGGGCTGGGGCGTGAGCAGGAAGGTCCAGGTGAGGATGTATTTGAGTTCTAAGAAGGTGGCAGGGAGGGGTCAAGGGGAGTGAGGTGAAAACGGGCCCACTGATCACCAGGTTCAATCACTCAGTCCAGTGGTCGGCAAACTCTTGAGTCAACAGAGCCAAATAGCAACAGGACAACGATTGAAATTTCTTTTGAGAGCCAAATATTTTAAACTACATAGGCAGGTCCATTCCTTATCGAGGTAGCGCCCGCACGCGGTATTTTGTGGAAGAGCCACACTTAAGGGGCCGAAGAGCCGCAGGTAGCTCGCGAGCCATGGCTTGCCGACCAGGGACAGTCATTCGGTGAAGTGTCCGGGTCAAGGGTAAAAGCCTCAGACTTTTCAGGCTGGAGAGGATCGACCTTGTCCGAGCATCACGAAGTGACCACATCACCAGAAGCAAATCCGTGACATTTAGACTCACCAGACACAGATGGTTGTCTCGTTCACTTGCAATAAGAAGTATTCTTTCCTACGGAAAACCCTGTCTGCTGCCCAGGGGGCCACTTCCAAACTAACAGCCGTCACGGCATGATGCTGAGGGCCCAGGACAGTGGCGGATCTGTGGGGGACACTGGGCCAACCCCCGGAGCCATCTCTGATACCATCCACGTCACCCGAATGCTCACGTCCGTCCATCCGGTCCCCTCTGTTGGGCACAGAGGATAAGCAGTTATTCACAGGTAAGCCCCTCTACCCTTTTCAAAACCATCCTCCTTCTATGGGACCCTCTCCCCTCTCGTCCGTCCATTACTGCCAGGGATGAGACCACTGGTCCTCCCGTCGTTTCTCTGTGGCCTTGCTCTCTCCGGCTGTGATGATGAGACGCCCCATCTCCTAGCGACTCCGAGAGAGGGTCATCTCCACTCGGTGAGCGCTTGGATCGTGGAAACGTCGAATCCCAGCTTCCGTCCGAGGGCAGGTCACTATCACTCCTCTGCAGCGACCACGCAGGTCAAAGGAGACCGTGGCGGCGCTCGGCCTGTATCCTTCCATACTCTCCCTCCTCAGTCACTCTGACCAATGGTCAGACGGAGGGGTGGACCAGACGTCCGTAAGCTCAATGGTCAACCAGAGAGGCAACGCTTACGGACCGGTCTGTCCTCCGTGAAGTCTCACCTGACCCTCGCCTCCTTCTTCGGTTTTCTCAGCACATTAGAACGTCAGCTCCTCGGGGCGTCCTGGCGTGTCGGGCCTTGAGGGGCGTCCCTTCCAGGGAGTCCGCAGGCCCCGCCTGACCCAGGATGTCCACGCCTGCGGTGGACGCCGGAGCCTGACCCGGAAGCAGTCCAGGACGACCGCCGCCCAGGAAGGCAGACCCCCCACCTGGATTCTGAGTCCGTCTGGGGTCTGAGGTGGGGGCTGCAGGGACCGCACCTCAGACAGGCTCCCGGGTGACACAGCTGCTGCTTGGCTGAGGGTCTCGGGGTCTCGAGGGACAGGGCTCTAACGGTTAAATTCAAATCGTGGGCTTTGGAGACTCATGGTCCTGCGTGGTTCGTCAAGTTTCCTCCACTGCCAGCTTCATGAACTTGGGCGAGATCCCTTCAGCACTGCCTCCGCTTTGGGCCTGTGGGGTGGGGACACGCCCCACTTCCTGGGTTCTTGTGGGGACGGAGGTCACGAATGTTTAGTGCCCTGAATAATGCTGTCACGTAGAATCCTTCTCTGCCCGCCTGGCCCTTCCCTCTGAGTCCATCTGGGTCCCTGTGCCAGCCAGTCTCCGGCCTCTGTTATCTGGATGATTCCAGTGGCGGGACACGGGACAGCTGTCCCCAGGGCCCTTTCCAGAGCATGCCGTCTGCTCAGGCACCAGCGAGCCCCTCGGCTCGGCCACGGCTCCCTGTCCTCGGAGGCTGACACCCTCCCTGTGGCCCCTGCATTGCAGCTCCCGACACCTGGGAGTGCTGAGCGCACCTGGCTCGGGCCTTCCCTACCTACGGACACTGTGAGAAGGTGCCTCACCTTGGTGACATCACCCACCTGCACCGGTGGGGGCTGCCTGCTGTCTGGAGGAGAGAGTGGGACAGTCTTGCTTTGAAACTAAACTGGGTGTACACTTATTTTAGAGGTGACTTTTAGAGGTGCCTTCCTTTATCCGGTGAGCTGTTCCCCTAAAAAGGGGGCCACTGGCCCGCGTGCTCCCCAAGGCTGGGTGACCAGGCGGCAGCTGGAGAAGTTCCGTGTCCACGTGAGACGTGCCGTCCGGACCGGGGAGCAGAGCGCAGGACGCGGGCTTCCCGCCTGCGAGGGAGAGAAAGTGGAGCCCGGTGTTTCTCCCTGGCAAGGAGCAGGGGGCTCCCACACAGAGAAATGAGGGGAAATCGTCAAGCCGCCGCCCCCCCCCCGGGTTACCCAAGGATCTGTAAGAAGTGTGTTGTCTAAGGTGGAAATTGCGCCCCTTGGGCAACAGGAAGAAGCTGACCATCGCGCTAGAAGTAGGAAGCTGGAGGTAATGAAATCGAGGGCCGAGGCGGGGCCGCCGCGATAAGGGCGTGGCCACAGGGGCTCCCAAGTGAGTCCTGTTCTCGGAGGGTCTTCCTCCCCTCGGGCCTGTAGACCTCGTCTCCAACATCAGTCGGTGCCGCGAGCAGAGAGAGCGGCTGGTTGCTGTTCTTCTTATTGGAGGCTCGTGCCAATAACGTGTGGGTGGACTGTTCCCACGACGTCTTCTCAGGTAAAAGCACCTTGTGAGCCCCGTGCTGGCCGCCAGTCTCTGCTCCAGCGGCCTGTGGGAGCCACGGCCCGGACCTCCCGAGGGGCCCAGGGTGCGTGGAGAGACCCCTGGGGCCGTGTTCTGCTGCGTAGCGGTGCCAGCTCCCTGAAACGCTTTGGGGAGTGTTTTAACCACAGTCCCTGGGTGTGTCAGGCTGCTGATTGGCGGTAGGATTCTTGGCAAGAAATGAGGCAGAAGGGGCATTTCCCAACAGGTCAGCGAGGTGGCTCGACTCCAGGGCTCCACAGAACACGCTGCCCTACTGTTCCCACACGGTCTCCACCCAGACTGGTCAGGCTCGGGACCCACGCTAACAGGCGCCTCGTGACCTCCTCCTCCTGTGGCTTCAGAGCGCGGGGCTCAGTGAGGGCAAGCCCACGGTCACACCAGCTAGGGACCAAGTTGGGACAGAGACTCCTGCCCGTGCACCCCCGTCCCCCGTCAAGGGGGTGTTGCCCCGTAAGCCCTGATGTTTTAACTCCTCCTGGTCACCCCTCCGCTGTCAGGGCAGCTGTAGTGTGAGGTGCACCCTGGGGAGAGAGCAGCAAGGCCAGGGCCGGGCGCCCGTGAGGCCTGTGCCCTGTGCCCTGTGCCCTGCGGAGTCACAGGCACGCACAGCCCTGGGCCGGGCCTGTTCCCTGTGCCTGGGACACTGTGGCCTGCCCCAGGTGACACTCACCCAGGTTCAAGGGTCTGCAGAGGGTGAGGTATCGGAGGGAGGGAAGCCCCTCCCCACACCGTGGCAGCTAAACCCCAGGGCTCAGAGCTCAGGCCTGGGCTCATTAGAACAGGGATCTGGAGGCCTCAGGGCTACACTGGGCCCAAGGTCACGTCCATGCCCAGCCTTCCGTCAGAGAAGGGGAAGTTTGGGCCACAGCAGGAAGCGGTTTGCTCCTTGTCACTCAGAGCATCCCCAGCTGGGCCAGGGCGAGGACTCGGGCTCTCAGGGTACAGGGCCGCTGCCCTCGCCCCGGGATGCCTTCAGCGGGGGCGAGGACAGTGCTCTGGGGACGGGCCGGCAGCTGGGGATGCCAGCAGGAACGGACAGGTGGTCACAGGGTCCTGCAGGAGGGACGTGGAGATGAGATTCTGGGCCACCCCCGCGGTCCCCAGCAGCACTTCCTGCAGAAATGGCGTGGGTGGCCCTGCTCTGCAATGGGGAACCTGGGGGGGGGGTGTCCAGGAAGGAGAGCTCTTTCCCTGGGTGTGCCTGGGTCTCAGAATGACCTCAGACTCCATCAGGAACATGGGTTTCGAAGTTGACGATTCCTGAAGACAAGGAGACTGACCACCCACGTGACCTGGGAACCCAGGGGTCCACCTGTCTCTACTCTGTGATCAGAGACCTAACATGTATGCCCTGCCTCTTCCCCCGGGCACTGAAATGACCCCTAGCTGCTCTCTCTGCCTCCAGTGCCTCCTTCCCTCATTCTTTCTCCTCCTCTGGGTCCGGCGATCTTTCTAAGGGGCAAATCCAACCTTATCGTCCCTTGGCCGAACCGTGACCTGTCTCCGTAGCGCCGCTGAGTCTAAATCCCAAATCAGATCCACAGAGCCCGAGCCAGACTGCCTTCCCCTCCCCCTGGGGTGTGATGAGGTCACAGGGGTCCCGGGAGTCTCTGGAGCAGGTGTCGATCGCATCACGACTCCGTGCCGGGGTCTGTGTTGTGCCGGTTCCCGGTGAGCTCCGGCGGGCAGGTGGGGAACTCGTGAGGGGGACGCTGTGAGGGGGACGTGTGTCCAAGAGAGAGCCGGCCTCGGTGAAAGGAGACATGCGGGGACCTGTGGCGGGCCCGCCTGAGCCCAGCACACGGAGCAGACCCTCCGCCCTCTACCCGTTCTTTGCCCCTCGCCCCACCCCCCTGCCACGGCCACGTCACCGCACACGTGGAGACCGCAGCTCCGGGAACGCTGTGTCCTCCCACTGGCTCAGCGGGAGCAGACGAGGCCCGGGGACATCACTGGGTCTGGTGAGCCATGTGCGAGCCGCCCCCTCTCTGAAGCTCACCCTTGTGCCAGGACCGGCGTAGGGGACCCCAGGGAACACAGCAGTGATTGCCACCCTTCAGCGTCCTGGGCAGCTGGTCAACCAGAGTGTCCTCCTAGGGGGGATGCCTGTCTAAGCCAGCGGGGGCCCTGAAGACACCGATGCGAGCACTCTCACCCCTGACCACGTGCTCTTTCCAAAAGTGAGAGTCTTCTTCCTCCAACTCAGTCCCAGCAGCTGAGCACCCACCACTTTGTCTGGTGGTCTTCCTCACTTCCACACCCCCCACCACACTCCGCAGGGCGCCCACCGGGCCTCCGGGGTCTCCTGCAGAGGAGGGGGGACCATCAGCAAACTCCTGGCCCCCTCCCTGCTCTCATCCAGCGCAGGGAAGTGGGTCCCTTGCCAGTCCAATAGCCCCTGCTGATGTCACGGCCACGGTGCATCAGGCAAAGGTTTCCTAATTTCATCTGCAAAGCCTGGCACTGCCTCCTATCTCCCACGGGGGGAAACTGAGGCCACCTGCTAGGAAGCGGTCTCCTGGGGCTCTTCCCCAGCCCTGGGGTCTGAGGCCGCCGTCCTGACCTCTGACACCCCCGTGTCTGTGCCGGCGAGCCAAGGGCCGCGTGTGCGGTGCGCGGGTGAGGGGCTCGGAGAGAGGACGATGCTGTGCAGTGAGGCAGAAGACCCGCAGTGTCCCGCAGCGCCTGGTGTGGAAAGGGCCCCCGGGCAAGGTGAGCAGCTGCGCCAGCACCAGGGCCTGCAGCCGGGCCGCGCGCCTCACTGTGCAGACAGAAGGGCTGGGCCGCTGCAGTTGGTGGGTGCGTGGGCGGGGGCGGGGGCGCGATGGGTGCAGCCTGCGAGGTAAACACGTGGGGGGAGGGACGCGCACACGTGGGAGGGGGCACGCACACGTGGGGGGACAGACGTGGGGGGGGGCACGCACACGTGGGGGGCACGCACACGTGGGAGGGGGCACGCACACGTGGGGGGACAGACGCGCACACGTGGAGGGGACGGGCACACGTGGGGGGGAGGGACGCGCACACGTGGCGGGGCGCGCACACGTGGCGGGGAGGGACGCACACACGTGGGGGGGAGGGACGTGCACACGTGGGGGGGGACGCGCACATGTGGAGGAGGGACGCGCACACGTGGGGGGACAGACGCGCACACGTGGTGGGGGGAGGGACGCGCACACGTGGACACACCCAGGAGGGCGGGAGCAGAGGCCTGGTCCCACCGAGCTCGGTGAGGCTGCAGGCAGGAAACGGAGGCAGCTGGTGAGCGCCCGCGTGCTCCAGTGCCGGGCAGTTCCTGCCGCGCAGAAGCCAAGGTGCGGATGTGGTTTCCAGCGCCCTGGAGGCCCCAGCAATGTATCCTGGCCCCGTGCGCGCTTGATTTAGAGATAAGCCCCGGTCTGGAACAGGGGAGGGCTGGAGAGAGGGGTGCCCGAGGTAGATCCCTGCACCCGCTGCCCTGCCGGACGCCCCCTGCCTGACGTTCCCTCTTCTGCCCTATCTCCCACCTCTGCCCCCTGTCAGGCCTCTGCCTCCAACATGCCCAGCCGAGCCTTGATGTCCTGAGTCCGTCCAGTGGCCACAGAGCTTCCTGCTCCCCTCCCGCCGTGCAGGCGCCGGCTCTGTGCGCACCAGGAGTCCCTGGGACGACAATGGACGAAATCAGCAGGAGGACACCCTTCGGTCCTGCCCCATCGCTCGCCCTTCTGCGGCCTGGGCTTGCCGTGGCCTGGTGGCCAGCACCCTTGCCTTGTCTGCACCCGGTTTCTGTCCTAGGCCTGTCTGGCCATCGGCTCCCCTTGCAGGACACAGGGCTCCCGCCTGCCTCTTATCCCTCTGAGCTGGGCTCCTTCCAAGTCCCCACTGAGCTTTGTGATGGCCCCATGTCCAGCCCTCAAGACCCCCCCATCCATATCGTCTCATGTCACTAGTGCTGTCTCTGTATTGTGACCTCACACACACGCACACAGCCTCCCTCCTCGACCGTGTCACCTCCAGGACATCTCCCAGAGCACTTGGGAATCGGAAACGCTGAAGTCCTCCAGGCCCACAGCACAGGGCTGTCTGCGTGGTCCGGGGGTGCCGGGCCCCTCCCCGCACCGGGCTCTGGGAGTCGCGGCCGGAGCAGGAAGGCGCCCCCGGGTGCTGCAGGACAGCGCCCATCCCAGCGTCCTCACCAGGACAGGGGACACGCGATGGGGCTCTGTGAGCTCCGGAACGCAGCCTGAGAACCCACCTCCCGTGCAGGACGATGGCGGGACCCAGGGAGAGGGGCCCCGGGAGCCGCAGGGGGACAGAGGTGGGAAGGACGGGGTCATGGGTGCTGAGACCCCGCGGGCCCGGGATCTACCCCAGTGACAGAGAACTGCCCCCGCCATCAGTGTTCCCCACCTGGGCAATGCCCCAGGGCCTGTGGGGGCGGGGACAGTCCTGAGTGGCACGCAGCTCAGAACCACTGCCCGGGGGTGCTGCAGGGGCACACTGGTGCCCGCCCCCTTTGTGCTGAGCAGCAGGGGGTCCCCTGGGGGTGCTGCAGGGGGCACGCAGGTGCCCGCCCCCTTTGTGCTGAGCAGCAAGGGGGTCCCCCAGGGGTGCTGCAGGGGCACACTGGTGCCCGCCCCCTTTGTGCTGAGCAGCAGGGGGTCCCCTGGGGGTGCTGCAGGGGGCACGCAGGTGCCCGCCCCCTTTGTGCTGAGCAGCAGGGGGGTCCCACCTCACCCCCCGGTGTGTACGGGGCTCCGGAACAACCCTTGCTGCCGTCACACCTCTCCTGGCAAACCCTAATGACACGAAGTGTGAGGTCCCTGTGACCTCGGGGGAGGAGGAACTAAGCCTCAGCCATGAAGATTCACGTGGAACCCTCATGGTGACCCGGCAGTGCAGCCGCCCCACGCCAAGCCTGGGGCTCTGCTGTCCACACCGCCCAGTGCTGACCACAGGGACGCAGTGTGATTGCCAATAAAACTGTCCCATTCCACTTAGCGGGGAACTGTGGCCTCATTTAATACCAGCTTATGAAGGACAGCCAGGTAGCGACCGGGCCATGTCAAACGGGGAAACTGAGGCACAGGGTGACGACTTGCCCCAGTCTATGTGGAGTGAGCGGCACAGGGGGGACTAGAACTCCCCTGGCCCCAGGGCTTCTCCATCCCGTCTCCCCTCTCCATCCCTGAGGCCACGCCACCCCGACAGCCACACCCTCCAACACTCAGGTCCACAGGCTGCAAGTGCTCTCGGACAGGAGGACCCCGCAGGGGGCAGGCCGTCGCACAAGTGGCTCAGGCGAGCCACCCGGCGTCCTCTCGGGCCCGTGCGGGGGACACGGTTGTGGCACGGCAGACGCCACACCGAATTGGAGATTTGTGCAGCGCTTTGGCAGGTCTGCACCTTTCCAATGTGGCCAGACTCCCGGGCCTGGGAGTCCCCTGCTGACCGGGGGGACCTCGGTGAGAAATCACCATCCGTCCGGCTGCTGCTGCAGCTCAGGGACCGCGTGGCCAGGGGCCCATCCAGGGGACAGTCTGTTTTGATCAGCAGGACAGAGAGGAGGTGCAGAGACCCCGATAAAAGCTCCAGCTCATTCTGTACCACTCTGGGCAAGTCCCCCCGCCCTCTGCATGTGGCTCTGCTCCTGCAGGCAACTGTGACCTCCCCCACGCCCACGTTTCACAGGGGGCCTCAGGCGGGAAAGCTGGGTCTGTCAGTGCCCGTGGCTGGAGCTTGCTCCCGGGAGCGCCCGGTGCCGCGGGTGGTGTGTGTGTGGCCCACACTGCAGGTGACAGGGCTGCACACGGGCCCCGCACTTTCCTGAGCACCCTTTCATCCGCGCGCATCTTCCAGGACAGGGGCCACGGAGGCGGTTCTGCTGACAGCTCCCATCGACAAGGAAGTGAGGTGAGAGCGTCCAGGCAGCCTTCTGCTTCGCTTCCCGCCGGGGACGGGTGGGGGGCGGCGCCGGCCGTGTCCGCGGTCTCTCCGCCGTGTCCCGGTCTCTCCGCCACGTCCGCGGTCTCTCCGCCACGTCCGCGGTCTCTCCGCCACGTCCGCGGTCTCTCCGCCACGTCCGCGATCTCTCCGCCGTGTCCCGGTCTCTCCGCCACGTCCGCGGTCTCTCCGCCACGTCCGCGGTCTCTCCGCCGTGTCCGCGGTCTCTCCGCCACGTCCGCGGTCTCTCCGCCACGTCCGCGGTCTCTCCGCCACACTCTCCTTCCCGGGAATGTCTGGGCTGCGCTCACGGCAACAGGGAAGGAGAACGTGTGATGAGCAGGGGCCCAGCAGGGAGGCCATGGGGGGACAGGTGACCTTCTGAGCTGCGAACCCCAGGTGACTGTGTAGCATCGGTGCGCCCAGGAGTGCCAGGTCTGTGCCGGCACGGAGCCCGCATGAGTAACAATGAGCACGCCCTCTGGTCAGTCCTGGGGCTGCATGGCCCGCCCGCCCGCCTGCCAGCTCTAGGAATACGCGATGACAGCATCAGCCCGGACAGTGAAGATCGTCACCTCCAGCCAGCAGATGCCCGTGAGCATGCCGTCCCTCCATGTCCCTCGCTGTCCCGGGCGGCAGGCTGGCCGTCACACGTCGGACAGGGACTGCCCCCGTCCCAGCCTCGAATCTGCCCTGCGTGGGCCGCGGGCCCTTGGACCAACACTGATGTGTATACACTGGCTCGTGAATACCTGCCTAGGGCTGGCGATGATACAATTACAAACGGTATCTAAAAATGTAACAATCTATAGAGTATTGTGTTGGGTTTTTTTAAAGATATTCTTGTGACTAAGACAAATGTCTGACTTGATATACTTGCTCCCCCCCCCCCCGCCCCCCGGACAGGAAACCACCTTAAATTTCTGTCCTCTAGCCTTTCTACGATTTTGTGAAAACGACTGAAAAACATGTTCTTCCTGAAACACAGACTCCAGTGCTTTAAAAGGACAGGTGTTCTTTTTTTTTTTTTTTTCAGGGAAATTAAAAACCAAGTCAAGTTGTTGTCACAGCTGCCCATGGATGGGGGATGTCCTGGCTCCGGGCACGGGGCTCTGATGAAAGTTTGGGGTCTCCCACGGAGGGACGACCTGCTGTCTTACCCCTCGGGCCCCCTCCTGATGGAAAAAGGAAACTGTTTCCAACTGAACAAGATGGTTCTGTTATTTCACCGGTGGTCTCATCCCGCCTGCCGTCATCAGAGGGGACCTGGCCATGTCCTTCCCAGCTAAGGGACTGGAAGGCCTGGTGGGACCAGGGCTGACAGTGCAGAGGGAACAGGGAGGGGAGATGGGGCCCTGAGCGGAGGAGCAGGCGTCTGGGAGGAGGACCTGGCTGGACTCCAAGGACAGCCGGGCAGTGGGGACCTGGCCGCGTGCGCCAGCGAGGGGGCATCTGACACGCACCCTCCATCTGCTGAGATGTGGCTTTTGCCAGAAACCTCAGCCTGAGCTGCCAAAGGTCCTGGATGACGTCACGCCGCCCCACCCAGCTCACGTCACTCTGACGTCACCCCGTTGATCTTTCCGCGCAGTTTTCCCCCAGCCTCCCGTTCCCTGCCCCGCCCCACCCCGACACAGCTGACCCATCCGGAGGTCCCAGGGCCTCGCCTGCACTTCTGAGAGCATCCCCAAACCGACACCCTTGTCCTCGCCCCGGTCCCTCTCCTTGGACCACGCCTGTGGCCTTGCACCTGCTTGCTGTGTTTTTATTTTGCCCCCTAACCTTCCCACAGCTGGACTAGGGGTTGTGCCACCCCTCTGGGTGATGCCAGGACCCACCTGAACGCCTCCCCAGCCTCCTTCCTTCTCAGGACCCGGGAAACCCCAACCCAGCGCCCCCACCGGCTGCCGCGGCCTCGCCCGCCTCCAGGGGCCCAGTCACCCCCATACGTGGGAGCTGTGTCCCGCCCCAGCCTCCTCACTGCTGTGCCCTCTGCTGGGAATGGGGGCACCCTTCCCTCGGCCCCCCTTACAGGCACCTCTGCAAAGATGCATTTCCTGAGCACTCCGATGACCCACTCTGCTGTCCTCCTGGTGGGCCTCCTCCAACTGCGACCTGAGGTCCCTGCAGGGAACTGGTCTGTGTCCCCACTGGTTCCCCAGGGCTCACAGTGGCCACTCCTTCTGAGTGAGGGACTGAGTTGATGGGAACCACCGAACGGTCTGCGTTTCAGCTCCGGCCCCCCACTGAGCACCCTGAGCTCTGGACACACTCCTTCGCCCCGAGCTGTGTCCGGCCCAGACCTGTCCTTCCCACGGCTTCCTCCTGCGTCCACGCCAAGCGGGGCGGACACCCTGGCCACCGGTGACTCAGAACACATGGGCTCCGCATAGCCCTGGTCCGTCAGGCGCTGCCTGTGTGCTGAGCGTCCCCCGACGCGGGTCCTGAGACAGAGGGGACGGTCCCGACAGATAGAGACAGAAGCACGTGTCTAGCAGTTTCCCAGAGTTCACCGCGTCGGCCAGGGGACCGAGGAGTCACCCAGTGGGAGCCTGACGTGGAGGGAGGGAGGAGAGAGGGGCTCCCTGGTCGGACTCGGGGTTGGGAGGGGGGTGGGCCTCAGGCTCTGGTGTCCATCTGTCTATCCTGACATCTGTCCCTCTCCAGGAGGGATGCCCTCCCTGTCCAGGCATCCCGGGCAAGGACAGACGGCTGGTGCTGCTGTCCTGTTCTGGTGTGGAAGGCTGGCGGCCCTCCCGGTGGGGAGGCAGCCCCCGCCCAGCCCCCCGCCCTCCACGCATGCTCAGCACTGCGCACCTGGGCGGCTTCCGGAACCGGCGGCCCCCTGCCTGGAACAACCTCACCTTCCTCCCCGGCAGGCAAGCGTGAGTCACAGGTGACCTCAAACACAACTCCAACGTCACCCCCTCTTTGAACAGTACCTGCCCCTCTTCCTGCCCCAACCCCGCCCGTGGTGGGGCGGCCTCCCTGTGGACAGCCCCCCGAGGGGCCCAGCCAGCTCCCCGCAGACCCGGGTGGGCCCCATGCCCTGTGCCTGGTGCCCCCGGCAGGGCTGGGACTGGCTCTGGGGGGAACTGGGGAGCCCTGGGCCGCGTGTTGGCCTCTGCCCAGCGGGAGGGACACTGAGGAAGGGCTGGCCACCCGCAGCAGGAGACGTGAGCGTGTCACGTACAGTGGTGAGCCTCAGTTTCCTCACGCAGAGCTGGGGGGGGGGAGAGAGAGAGAGAGAGAGAGAGAGAGAGAGAGTGTGTGTGTGTGTGTGTGTGTGTGTGTGAGAGGCTCAGTCACTCCTGCCATCTGCTGGCTATTTACCCAAGTTGCAGGCGGGGCTCCAGGGAGGTGATAGTCCTCACCTCAGTCAGGTGGTGCAATCCCTAATCCATCCCCGATTTCAGGAGAAGCGTCACTCCGGGGTGAAGGGAAGGGACTCTTCTCTCCCACGCCCGCACCCCAGCCCAGGCGGTCACTGTCCACATGTGGCACCAGCCCCCCTCTGGCTGGCTGTCCTTAGAAACCACAGACGCCTGGCTCCCAGAGCAGCCGGGTGAGGCCTGGAGGACCCATCCAGTCACCCCCAGACGGTCAGCAGCCCGGGCTTTCCCTCAGGCCGGAAGGAAGACCTTCCGACAAGTGTATTCAGAGAGAACGGCCGTGCCGGCAGTGACCCCTCACAGGGACGCCTGTCCACAGGGCGGTGCTCGGGAGCTCAGGGCTGCCCAGCGCTCTCAGAGAGAATGGCCGTGCCGGCAGCGGCCCCTCGCAGGGACGCCTGTCCACAGCGCGGTGCTCAGGAGCTCAGATAGTGTTTGCTGAACGACAGAAGGAAAGGTCCCCTGCCCCCACCGCGGGAGGTGGCCTCCCGTAGAAGGATGCTCTGAGCTCCTGTGGGGTTTTCCTCCCTCTCCTTTATCCGCAGGGGACAATGTCCACCCAGGCCAACAACAACTGCCAGCCAGGTGAGCCCGGCTCCGCTGACCTTGCAGCCGAGTGAAGCCGCCCCGGCGAGCTGAGGCCGAACAGCAGGGGACACACCCGACCGGGGTCCAAGCCCCGAGGAAGGGTGACTCGTGCTTGCCTCAAGCCACGCCGTCTTGGGGAGGTTGGTGAGGGGTCGGTGAATCACCGCTCTCTGCCCCACCTGGTCGGGGCCTCCCAGCCACCCTGCCAGGGCCCTGCAGGGAGGGACACAGGACCTCACAGGCAGGATGCCAAGCCCATGAGGAGCAGAACCGGAACCAGAACCAGAACCAGAATGCACGCTAGTGTCCGTGTGGCCCTCCAGGCTTCTCTGGCCTCGTGTCCCTCGCTCGCCTTGAACCACAGTGACAAGCAGCGTGTCCGGGGCCAGGAGCGGAGGCTCACGGCCTGAACGGTAGCACATTCAGTTCACATGGGGGTGGGGTGGGGGGCGGGGAGCGGTCGAGGGATGACGCCCTAGACCAGGGATGACGTCCCTTTGTCCGGTGGGGACGCAGGAGCGGGGGCTGTTGGCCCTGAGACCCGTGCCCTGGGCTGCCCCGCAAAGCTGAGGATGCGCCTGTACCGGGCACCTGCTGCTGTCTGCCCAGTCACCCCCAAACGCAGCGGCTCAGAGCGGCCCAGGGGGGCCTGTCGGCCGGGGCTGCAGTCCTTGTCAGAGGCCGAAGCGTCCACTCCAAACCTGGGGCAGGAGGATTCCGTCCATGGTGGGGCTGCTCCCCACTGGAGTCGGCTTTTCTGGGAGGGAGGAGTGAGGGGGGGGTGTCAGGAAGAAGAAAGGACAAATCTTACCCTTTGCTGTTGATCACGGAAACCACTCCAGCCACGTGGGGGTGGGGTGGGCGGGAGGACACAGGCAGAGGGGAGAACGGGGTCCCTGGAGTCTCGGGAGGGGTGCCCACTCCACGGTGCTCACAGCCCCCCCCCCCCGTGCGTCGGGGACGCTGCCACTATTCTCGCCTCGCAGGACAAGGTCAGCAGCTTGGTGACCTCTGCCCCCAAATTCTGACCTCAGCAGGGTGGTCACATATTTTTTTTTTTTTGGTCTGTTTTTTGTTTTGTGGTGGTGTTTTTATAAACAACGTGTTACCCTAATGGGTAGGCTTCGAGTTTCTGGTGTTCACAGACCAGGAAACCAAGAGCTGGCAAATCTGATCAGCTTGTTCCAAGATCACACAGCTAACGAGGGCCGGTTCTGAATCCAAAACGCGGTGTTCTATTCCACTTTCACGGGGTTTGAGCTCAGGCTGCCTGGGCTCCTGCTCATTGCATGGGGGCGGCTCATCTTGGGGAGGGGGGGTCTGAGCTCAGCCCCTGTTGGGCGTCCAGGGACGCAAAGGGCAGTTCCACCGGCTGGGGCGGTGGGTGGGGCGGAGTTCGCGATCGGTCTGCCCAGAACCCCGCTGGTCACCCGGAGCAGATGGGGCGAGCCCCAGCTCCCAGCCTCTGGGCACAGGCCAGGGGACCCGCACGTGGATAATTCTGGAGGCCAACCGACGAGGTGAGTTATGACTTGTCTCCAGGCTTCCTGCTTTCGGTTGGGCCTGGAAATGGAAGTGCCAGGCTCTGCCAGGAAGCCTTCTCTCGTGGTTTTACTGGTCGTGGCTAATTTAGGAAGCGCTGGAAATCTTGTAGAAACCCCTTGGGAAATTTTTACCTTGTTTTCCTGCCTAAAAAGTTCCACTCAGTTTAAAAAAAAAACACACACACACAAAACCATCAGAAATGACATCTGGCCTCCCGACCGACTTATCGGGGCTGAACCTTGCCATCCCCCCCTCCCAGCCCCCCCCCTCGTGCCATTCAGCCTCAGGCAGGTGAGCCCAGTCACATGGGCCATGGGGGTGGGGGGGCAGGGGCCTGTGGGGCATCCTGCTGGCTCTGCCCCCCCCCCCCCCCGCACACCCAGCACACAGTGTCGTGTGGTGTGAGTGTGAGTGTTTCCACCTCACCCCCGAAGACCTTGAGTCAGAGCTGGTGGGTGAATTCACCCAGTCCCGCCCAGCTAGCAGAACAGGTTCGCACGCCAAACGGCACGTCTAGTTCGAAAAAGGATACTTTTCTTTTTTCAGCACCCCTCTTTTTTCAGAAGTGTTGGAAATCATTCCTTTCTGGCAGGAGAGGAGATGTGAAACCTTCGTCTTAGAACAGTGGTCCCCAACCCCCGGGCCGCAGTCTAGTACCGGTCCACGGACCATTTGGTACCGGTCCGCAGAGAAAGAATAAATAACTTACATTATTTTCGTTTTATTTATATTTAAGCCTGAAAGATGTTTTATTTTTAAAAAAATGACCAGATTCCCTCTGTTACATCCGTCTAAGACTCACTCTTGACGCTTGTCTTGGTCACGTGATACATTTATCCGTCCCACCCTAAAGGCCAGTCTGTGAAAATATTTTCTGACATTAAACCGGTCATGGCTCAAAAAAGTTGGGGACCACTGACCTAGAGGGGAAAGTTTAAACTCCCCGGTCGAACGGAAAACAGAGGTGCATTCGTTCCAAACTCGGCCGCCCTCCCCCCCCCCAGCCCCGTGTGTCCCCGTGGGATTCCTTCCCTGTCTGCTCGGAGCGCCTGCACCTGCGGCCTCACCCGCCTGGTCTGGGTCTGGACAGACCTGCAGGGCCCTGTGTCCCTCCTCTCCACCAGGGGTGATGTCTCAGAGAACTTGCTACATCCAGTGTCCGTGGGTGCCCGGCACAGTGTATGCGGCACAGAGCCCGATGGCCCCCGGGAGCAGTGGAGCACTGAGCTACCGGGAATGGGGGGCGACGCGGATGGGACAGTGATGGCTTTGTCATCTCTGTCTCCCACTGAGGCTCGGGAACCGCGAGAGGACAGCGCGGGGCCCTCATCCCTGGTGGGAAGCAGGTGGCGTGTGACGTCCAAAGCCTGAGGTCGAGCTGCCGTCTCCCGGGAGACCCCGCGTCGCGTCCTGCGTGTCAGACTCACGTCGGCCACCGCGCCTTCCTCTGCGCACCGACGTCTCGGAGGGCGTGCCACGTCTGGCCGAGCGGATGGCTCCTGCCTCTCCTGGGAGAGAGTGGAGCAGAGAAGAACCAGCATCCAGGCCACAGTCGTTCCGCTGGACGCCCGTGGTGAAGAGACGCCTTCGCGGACCCACCGGAGGGAGGGCCCAGGCGGGTCACTCCGCCCCGGGAAGCCACGCCCTGCGGACTCTGCTGACCCGCAGCGGAGCCGTGGTCACACGCGCTCCCGGGCGCTCATGAGAAACTGAAGGCAGAGAGAGAAAAGGCCAGCTGGTGTTTTGTTTTTTTCCTGTTTAAGCGCCGGTTTGAATAACCCCGCACTGCGTTTCAGGGCAGACTCATCCAAACGCGGCTCTTTCGGAAAATCTGGCCGTGACTCACGGGGTCCTTCCATCACGAAGGTGCCGGAGACGGCCTGAGATTCAACTCCGTTCTCAGATGTTTGGAAATGACAAGGGAAGGTTTCCAGACGGAATTTACATATCCAGCAGCATTTTGAGCTAAAAACCAAACCAAAACAACAGCAAAAAAATAAGTTAGAATCAAAACATTACTTTTCTCTGGGAAAACGAGTCACCGGGGCTGGTGGCCCCTCCAACGCCAGTCATGGCTCATTTGCATACTCCCACCCGTGGGCGCGAGGCGCCCGGTGCCCACGGAGGGCGGGCGATGACTCAGAGCGGCCCTGGTGGTGACACGCACCTGGCCCGGTGGTGACTCACCCCCAGGCCGGCCCTGGGCGCCTCCCCGGGTCCCCCTCCAGGGCACACGAGCTTCCTGTTTCTCACGGCTGCCCTTGGCTTCTCTTGTGCACACAGGGCACAGTCCCCGGGGCCTCCCCCTCTCGTGGGGCCAGGGACGGACAGAGGAGCCGCGTTTAAGTGGGGATCGGTTTCTGGAGGCCGGTGTCCGTCTTGGGGGTGGGTTCTTCCTCTTTTCTTGGGGGCAAAACGATGTGAAGGGCTTAGTGGTGGTCTGGTTGCTTCCGACTAAGACCATGAGCCGCGTCTGGTCCCCGTGAGAGGGACCTCCATCGTCCTGGAGGCCGAGAGCCTCTCTGTTCAGGTGACGGTGACGAGGACAGGATGTCGTCTGTTCCCCGTATTCTGCAGGGTGAAAGGGGGCAAAGGTGGGACGGAGGGGCGGTGTCCTGAGGAAGGAGGGGTAGGCCCAGCGAGGTGGCGGCCGAGTCGGGACCCAGCAGGGAGCCGTGGGTGGTAAAGGCAGGCGGACACCAGGCGTAGGGGCGGCCGACCCCAGCTCTACGGTTCCTTCCTGCGCCGTGGTCCTCGCAGGCTGGCCTGGAGCCCGAGGACGGCCGTCAGAAGTGACCGTCGGCAGCGCGGCCGGCTCTGAGGCAGGATAAGCCTGCCCGGTGACCGCGGCAAAGGCAGCCTGGAGACTCCCAGGCCCCGGGCGGGTGACGGGCACAGACAGACCCATCAGGAGGGGTCCGAGGGAGGCGAAGGCTCCCCAGGGGGCGCTGGCTCAGAGGATGGTGGCAACGTGGGGGGGGGGAGACTTGGGGACAGTCAGGTGACCCTTGTGTTCCCATCCCTTCTGGGCAGTTCTGGAGGACATCTATCGTGGGTCACATGTCAGGAGGTCCTAAGTCGAAGGGAAGGTGAGCATACGCACGTCCCGGGAAGATGGGTGTGAACCAGGGAAGTGGGGACAGCTGCGTGCAGACTGGGGGGGGCCCTGCGATCAGAGAGGGGGGGCTCTATGGCCAAAGACCCCCTTGGAAAGGAGAAGTCCATCCTGGAACCCTGGAGGCCGCCTGGGCTTAGACTTGACTCCACAATCAAACTGACCGTCCCACCCGTGTGAGTGGCCCGGACCGCTGTGAAATCAGAGTCTCCACACTGTCTTTGGATGTAATAGTTTTTAAAATAGTTTTTCTTTGGTTGAGAGAGAGGGGGGAGAGCAGCAGTTGACCCCCCTGAATTGTTCCACCCAGTTGTGCACTCACTGGTTGCTTCTCAAATGCGCCCTGTCCAGGGATTGACCCGTGACCTCGGGGTGCCAGCACGACGCTTTACCCACGGAGCCGCCTGGCCAGGGTGGTGTAAGGGCTCATTTTATGTGACAACTGGTGAGGCTGTTGTGGCCGGATATTAGTCAGACACCGCTCTAGATGTTGGATGTTGCAGTTGCTGTGAATTGTGTGTGTGTGTGTGTGTGTGATGTGAACTTTTACACCAGCAGACTTTGAGCGAGGCAGATTACCCTCCGTGGGTGGGTGGGCTTCGTCCTAAGACCAAGGACTGAGGGTGTCCCGAGGAAGAGGATGCTGCCGATTTCAAACACGCCAGCCCCCACGTCTGTGCGAGTCAGACCCGTGACATAGATCTCCCTGTGTGCGCCCACAGGTCCCGGGGGCTCTGCTCCTCCAGCGACCCCCCCCACCTGCTCCGCCCCCCACCACCTGCTCCGCCCCCCCACCTGCTCCGCCCCCCCCACCTGCTCCGCCCCCCCCCCACCACCTGCTCCGCCCCCCCCCCCCCCCCCCCCCCGTCTCTCTGCCTGTCCCGCTGGACGACGCTACCCTCACTCTGTCTCCCGTGTCCCTCCGCGGCGGACTCCGCACGCCCCTGCCCGGTCCCCTCCCCCGCATGGCCACGTGGCTGAAATCCCCTTTCAGGCAGCGCGACCTTGTGTGGGAGGGTCGGGGCCTCGAGCTCCAGTCTGCTGAGAGTCAGCACGTGGCCCCCGGCAGGTGCACGCCCCCGGCTCCGCCCACCGGCAGGAGCCCCGCAAGGGCGGCGGGGAGAGCGTGGAGGGGGCCCTCGCACTGTCTGGATGCGGAGACGGCGGGGGGGGGGGGGTACGTCTCTAAGATTCCCCACGAAGCTCTGTTTTCTCTCCCCTGTGACGAGGTCCCAGTGTCTACACCGCGCCTTGCAGGCTGTACGTTTCTGTGTGTTTGATGACTGCCACCACTGCTTTGTGTGACAGGTACAGAACCCACCTTGGAAAAGGCTGTTGTTGAGTAAGGAGTCGTTTGAGCCTTTTAAATTGCAGGCGACTATAGGGTGGGGGCAGGGGGCAGGGGGTGCCAGGGCCTGTGCCAGGGCCCAGAGCAGCCCAGACACTGCGGAGTGGACAGCGGCCCTCAGACGGGGCGGAACTGGTGTCCAGCCGACATGATGGACGGTGTGGAGGACTGGCCAGGTATCCCAGTCTGCAGCCTTCCCCCTGGACCGTGGGTCATCCTCCGTGGGGAAATTCGAACCTGCTCGCTAACAATAAGAAAAAGCAGTGACTTCGTTTATACCCCAAGCAGATAAAACAGGTCGTGTATGAGATTGCAAACCCAGTATGGACAAGGGGCCATCCCTGTTTGGACACAGCTCAGTGGACCATGGTCACCCCGATGGGAAGCCAGCATCCTGGAGTTTTCCGGGGCCGTGGGAAGGAGTTCCCTGTGGGGACTGAACCACGCTCGGGGAGGACCAAGCTCTGGGCGACGTCGGGTCTGCTGCCTCTGTCCCCGGGTGACGCCCTCCCCCAGGCAACCTGACGGCCGGGCGATGAGAAGTCAAGCCCCCGGTCTCCCGGCTCCAGCCTTCGCAACGCACACAGCCCTGCGCAGCCTGTATAAATTAGACATGGGTCCCCGGTCCTTTGTCCTGTGGCGGCGCCGTCCTTCTCCGCACGGCCATGCCTCCCTCCTCCTCCTCTGTCCCCGCAGAGAAGAGGCGATGTCTGAGAGCCGGTCCCCAGGTTGACGGTCAGGGTGTTTATTGTCTGAAATGGAAGCAGAATCAGATCATCTCCCCGGGCCCTGCGTGGACGCGGGCAGCACGCACGAGGCTCGGCGAGACGGACGCGGAGCCAGGGTCGCCTCCCTGCCTCCCGTTACGGGGGGGAGGGGGGCTGCGTGGTTTGTCAGACTGTATTTACGGTCAGACAGGTTCACGCAGCCGCTCCAGAGTCACCCGCCCGGAACCGCATTGGAAACGGGAGATGAGGACCCAGAGAGGAACAAAGGGTCAATTAAGGCTCCGGGGAAGAGAGGAGAAGAGACAAAAATCAAAAAAGGATGTTAAAAGGAAGCACAATTTTCTCTTTTATGACTACTTGAGAAGGTCACGAGAGACGGAGTGTGGAGAGGGAAGTGTCCCCATCAGTGCGGGGAGAAAGTGTCCCCATCAGTGCAGGGAGAAAGTGTCCCCATCAGTGCAGGGAGAAAGCAGACGCACCAGGCATAAAGTGGCACATTCCTCACCCTCATCGTCATTGCCACCATTTGTCAGGTGACCTCTGTGTCGCCCCCCCCCCCCCCCCCGTCATAGCATAACGGCTGCTGCGTGCACAGTGAAGCTGGTGTGACTGCCCCAATTTCACAGGTGGGGACAGCGAGGTCAGGGAGTTCAGTCACCTGTCCGGGTTGTCACAGCGGTCACCAATGGAGCTGGTATTTTGCCCACATCTTCGAACTTCGAACTCCTATGTTCCGGATTCCCCTGGGCCTCTGCCTCCCTGTGCAGAGAAGGACGGACATGCTTCAGCCACCGTCTGGGCCTTCCTGAGCCTGTCTTCTCAGCGAGTTGTGCGGGAGCTCCGGGACCCTGGCCCGATGCAGCTCAGGCTGTGCCGTGGAGGACAGAGCTCCAGGACCCTGGCCCCATGCAGCTCGGGCTGTGCCGTGGAGGACAGAGCACTGGGGACCCTGGCCCCATGCAGCTCAGGCTGTGCCGTGGAGGACAGAGCACTGGGGACCCTGGCCCCATGCAGCTCGGGCTGTGCCATGGAGGACAGAGCTCCGGGACCCTGGCCCGATGCAGCTCAGGCTGTGCCGTGGAGGACAGAGCACTGGGGACCCTGGCCCCATGTAGCTCGGGCTATGCCGTGGAGGACAGAGCACTGGGGACCCTGGCCCCATGCAGCTCGGGCTGTGCCGTGGAGGACAGAGCTCCGGGACCCTGGCCCGATGCAGCTCGGGCTGTGCCGTGGAGGACAGAGCTCCGGGACCCTGGCCCGATGCAGCTCGGGCTGTGCCGTGGAGGACAGAGCACTGGGGACCCTGGCCCCATGCAGCTCGGGCTGTGCCGTGGAGGACAGAGCACTGGGGACCCTGGCCCCATGCAGCTCGGGCTGTGCCGTGGAGGACAGAGCACTGGGGACCCTGGCCCCATGCAGCTCGGGCTGTGCCGTGGAGGACAGAGCTCCGGGACCCTGGCCCGATGCAGCTCAGGCTGTGCCGTGGAGGACAGAGCACTGGGGACCCTGGCCCCATGCAGCTCGGGCTGTGCCGTGGAGGACAGAGCACTGGGGACCCTGGCCCCATGCAGCTCGGGCTGTGCCGTGGAGGACAGAGCTCCGGGACCCTGGCCCGATGCAGCTCGGGCTGTGCCGTGGAGGACAGAGCTCCGGGACCCTGGCCCCATGTAGCTCGGGCTGTGCCGTGGAGGACAGAGCTCCGGGACCCTGGCCCCATGCAGCTCGGGCTGTGCCGTGGAGGACAGAGCTCCGGGACCCTGGCCCCATGTAGCTCGGGCTGTGCCGTGGAGGACAGAGCTCCGGGACCCTGGCCCCATGCAGCTCGGGCTGTGCGGTGGAGGACAGAGCTCGGGCTGTGCCGTGGAGGACAGAGCTCCGGGACCCTGGCCCCATGCAGCTCGGGCTGTGCGGTGGAGGACAGAGCTCGGGCTGTGCCGTGGAGGACAGAGCTCTGGGACCCTGGCACGATGCAGCTCGGGCTGTGCGGTGGAGGACAGAGCTCGGGCTGTGCCGTGGAGGACAGAGCTCCGGTCTGGGAACTCGTGAATTCTGTTGCGGCGAGCGGGGCAGCCAGGGCTGGGTCCAGGGCGTGGTCCCGGGACTGGGAGTGGGGAACAGAGACTAGACAAGAAGGGGCCTGGGCTCCACCTGGGAGGGGGGCTTAGCAGGGGCCAGGGAAGCACCTCGGGACTGACCGCTGGTGCCACAGACGGGGGCATCTGTCCTCTGGCTTTGTGCCGGGAGCAGTGGACGCCTCTCGCTCGCTCGTGCTCCCTGCTGGGCCCAGGTTGTGCCTGTGTGTCTGAGGGGCACGGGCAGGAAGGGGCACCCTCTGTGCAGAGGAGCCAGGCGCCGTGACAGCAGGAGGGGTCAGAGCCGGTCTGCGCACCCTCAGGAGGGCCTCCGCTCACTTAGGGAGGCCACCCACCCCGACAACAGGAAGATCACAGGCAACAACATCTCCGAGTCTCTTTCTTCCAGGCCGCACCGATGACACTGTCACATTTGAACAGGGTTTGGCCGCTCACAAGACACTTCCGAGCCCACTGGGCCCCCCGACCCTCCCGGGACTCCGTGCCTCAGTCCTCACCGGGAGCCCCAGCGCACCGAGGAGGAAACCGAGGCACCGGAGGCCGCGCAGCTCTGCTGAGAGGGGTGCACTCCGGAGCTCGGCACCCCGCTGCGTCCACCGTCCACGTAGGGGCGGCTGCTCGCGCAGGTGTCCTCCCAGACACTGGGGACGCCTGGCAGACGCCCGGGGAGCCGCGTGCTCTCAAGGGGCAGTGGCTGGGCGTGGGGACGCGGGGTGTCGGGGGGCTCGGTCTCCCCCGCAGACGGCAGGCAGAGTCCTTCTTCGTGTCCACTTCGCATCTTGACCGGACGGGGCTGTTCTGACGCCGTCCGTCACGAAACAGAGTGGTGAAGGTGCTTCGCAGAGGCGACAGCTGCTCGCACGGGCCGGCCTGTCGCCCCCCACGCCCACCCCGGCATCTGGAAGCAGAGGGGCAAGGTCACGTCCCCGCCGCTGCTGAGCGAACCACCCCTCCTCGGAGTTTCACTGCAGAGGGAAACCAGTGTCCCCGAGGGCCTGACACGTCAGGGAGCTGGCTCGTTGTATTGATACATTGTACCGGGCGTGTGTAGTCAGGAGTCCGGTGTGCTAGATAAAGGGAGGTAGACGCAACCAGGACCAGGCTGGTGTTGGCCACGGTGCCAGCAACCCCAGCAGGGCAGCGCCGGGGGCCGGACGGGCAGAGCTCGGAGTGGAGAGTGGGGTTATGATGCCCGTGTTGGTCCACAGCCCGTTCCCGGGTACCTGGGGTCTGGGTGCGGGGCTCTACGATGGCAGCCTGACCGTCTTTGAAAGTCTCTGGGCATTTGAGCCCCTGCAGCGTGTAGACCCGTGCCGCCCAGTCGGGGACGCTCTCCTCCCCGGCGGCTGAAGCCCTCTCCTTCTCCGGCTTCATCCCCTCCTGAAGGTCACGGTTCTCGTCCTTGCTGCGCTGCCCACCAGGCTCACCAGCCGAGGGTCCCTGTTCCCCCGGCCTCTCTGGTTGAGTGATTACGGACACTGATATGATTATTAGTTGTAGAAATCTTTAGAATGAAATAATAAATTTTTTTTTAAACCCCTGTGTTTATACCTCTCATTTCAAAATTGTGGCATTTGACGAATGTCTGAGCCACCTCACGGAATTTATTTAGTCCGGAGGAAAGGCTAATTGATACAGTTTTCAACTTCAGATGGAAACACGACTCACCGTGCGTCCTCATTCATCTTCAGGGGTGTTGATGTGGACACCTAATTGAGGCTCTCGGAATAAGAGCGTCATTAACCCCGTGACTGCTGATCAATACACAGCCGAGATCCACGACGGAGACTCGTCTGGGCCGAAGCCGCACACGGTCCCGGCTGTGACTCTGGTCCTGAGAACCTCTGAGAGGAGACGGAGCCTTTCCGAACACGCTGGCGTGTGGGCCTCCGACGCTGAGGCGTGGACAGGGTGGCCCAGGAAGGGCTTTGCACGGAGCCGGAAACACAGCCCATAACTGAATAAATAGCTTCTATTTCTTAAGCAGACAGTAACTTTCCAGCCGCTCTCCGAACGTGATATATATATATCTCTCTCTATTTTTTTCTTTTCCCCAGCTTCTTGCAGATTCCCGCTGGACCCAGAATATCTATGAAGCTCTAAGAAGTGTCGAGAATACACTAATCTGGACTGTCAGCAGCTGTGGGCACCCCTCAAAGTCCTCCTTACACGGGGGAGCCCTGGTCCCCCAGCGACCCCCCCACGGTGGGCGTGGTCCTGCCCTTTTATCTGCGAGGACTTTGAGGTTTGAAGATGTTAAGTCCCCAGACTGACAGGAGCTGCCTATCAAGTGGCGGAGCTGAAGTTTCATCCAACGTGTGGCCCACGCTCTGGAGGGTCACACTGTGGGCACCTGGAGAGGCCCCCGGGGACAGTGGGGCCATTTCTGCTTGTGGTCACGACGCACGAAGTGCCTCAGCTTTCGGAAGAGAAAAGAGAGTTTGGCTGGGTTTGCTCCGTCGGGTAACCACGGCCCTTCTCACTTCCCCCGGCCGGGGCGCCCTTCACCGAGCAGCCCGAAGCCCACCGCCGGGACCATTTCCCTGAACTGACTGTGCGAGGTGCTTCCTCACCGTCCCCGAGGTTACCGTGGCCTCCTCCTCCACCATCCACTCAAGGACAAAGTTCTCGAGGGCTGCTGGGAACTAACTGTTAGGGCTGATCTTGCCCAGAGAGGGTTTGTGAGGTCTCTGCTGAGCACCGTGAGTAGAGACCTGAGACTCCACCCCTGGGACCTTCTCAGTTTTGGTCCATTGAGGTGGGATGGGCACTCAAAGTCCCTCAACACCAGCTGGCCGAGCCTCGCTTCAACGGGCCAAGAAGCCAACATGCGCGTCCAGCCAGCCCCGGGCACCTGTACGGAGAAACGTCCAACCTCCCCTGTGAACGGGCTGCCGGCCAGTTAGCGGAGAAATGAAGATACAAATAGCACGGTGCTATGAGACCGTTCCCATGGGAACAATGTCTTGTTTCTATTGATCCCTATGTGATAGGTATTGAAACGTGTGGTCCTCCATTATTAATCCTCACTGTGAACCCTATGCAGTAGGTACTATTACTGTTCCACATTGCAGGTGGGGAAACTGCGGTCTAGAAGGGTAGAATGACTTCCTAACGTGGAGCTGGCCACCAGGTGAGGGGGTCAGAATGTACATCTCATTAGCTTGACTGCAGCCCGGGAGCTCTCAACCACTGCCCCCCACGACTCCTTCCGGATGGAGGACAAGACAGTACAGAAAGGGAGAACCACAGAAGGCTGCATGGAGGAGGAGGCAGCATTTGGTCCGACTCCTAAAGCTTGAGTAAGAATTGGCCCAAGTGAAAGAGAAGAGACGAAAATCCCCAGCTGAGGAAACAGGTGGCACAGAAGCCTGGAGGTCAAGGTCGTCTCGTGGTTTGGGAACCGGCTCCAGGACCCTCTGGGGTTACTTACTCAAGTGGACTTCCCGGTGGAGGGCGGGGCTGCAAGTCAGGGAGAGAAGGGGAAGTGGCCAGCCAGGCCAGGGGGTTAGGTCACAGAGGCCAAGCTGGAGCTTCGATCCTGCTGATCGTCCTTGAAGAGGGCGGATACCCCTCCCCCCTGCAAAGTGGGGCAACTGCACGTGTGGGTTAGCGGGCTCTGTGTGGCTGCCTGTGGGGTGGGGACGGGGGTTAGCGGGCTCTGTGTGGCTGCCTGTGGGGTGGGGACAGGGGTTGCGGGGAGGACAGAGCGGGCTGTGGGGACCAACAACACGGTCACTGCGATGGTCAGGTGAGGCGGAAGGCGGCTTTCAGGCAGTGCCGCTGGGAGGACAGAGCGGAGTCTTTTCAGGCCCATTTCACAGCAGAGTGACCAGTATTTGGTGACTGAGGGGACAGGAACGAAGGTGTCGGGCCCTCCAGGGCAAGCAGCACAAACCAACTGCAGGCACGAAGAAGGACTTTGCCCCAAGGATGTTAGCAGACCTCAGAGGCAGGGAGGAGTTGACATCCCCCATCCGTCTGGGGGGACAGCCCAGAGAGGCTGCAGGCCGTCAGCGGCCGAGGGTGAGGACCGGCTCTCTGGTCTCGGTAACGACGGGACTCCGCGTGGGGCTCCATCTCTCGTCTCTCTCTGACCCCGAGAGGGAGCCCACACGTGCAGAATCTCGTGCCGTGGGCACAGAGATGGGCACACGTCCGCCGGGCGCGCGGGAGGCCACGGAGCGGCCGCGCTCGACGAGGAGGTGGTGGAGTCCGGCCGAGCGTCCTCCAAGCCGGCGATCCAGCCTCCGCTCTAGAGCAGAGACGGGAAACGGATTCTGCTTTAACGGGCGGGCGGGTGGCACGAAGGTTCGCAGCACACGGATGTCACGTCCGACTGGACAAGACAAACCGACTTCGAGAGTGAACCCTCCACCACACAACCCCGCACACGTGGCATGAAAGGGAAGCTCATCCACAGCAGAAGCGCTCGGTGCTGCTGTGATGGGTCTCACAGCCCCCGGGGCACCAGGGGGGTCGGCTTACTGCCCCCGGAGTGTCCACACCTGGTCCCCGTGGGGGTCTGGGGCTGAGGGAAGGGATGCGGTCGGACGCGTGAGGGCTGGGGCGTCTGGTCCCACACACACGCCACGGCCCGGGGTCAGTGAGCCTGGGCGTTGAGAGCAGCCCGACGCTGATTAGCTGTGTACTTTCGGGCAAAACTGCTTGAGTCTCCGTTTCCCCAGAAACTCCAGCAAGGACATCTGCTCCAGACACTGCCCTCCACCCCCCACGTTGAGTTCTTAACATGCTCCACAGGTCACAGGCCGAGCGGCAGGCTTGAAAACCACTCGGCGAGGAAACCCGACTCACATCTCTTCCCTCGTTCCCTCGTTCCCTCGTTCCCTCGTTCACTCAGCCCCTGTGTGCCGGGCACCCACCACCTGCCGGGGTCCGCGCTCGGCTCTGGGACCACAGGGACGAAGCCGGCAGGACCCACTGCCTCCCGGAACTTTGTGTCCCAGACGTAGCAGTCAGTCAACGAGCCCCGTCGGGAAAAGGAAAAGTAATGCTGGCAGATCAGTGCAGGGAGGGCCCCTGGTTATCACCTGCTGGAAGCTTCTCCTTAGCTCCTGAATTCCTAAACTAATAAGAACAGTAATAACTGTTGGAAATTCTGGACTGGGAGACGGTTTCGATATCCGACCCCCCGGGGCCACCTCGGTTGCAAATGAACACACCCAGCACAGTTCCCCTTTCCCACTTCATCACGGAGCCGGTGGGAGGACGTGGACAGGGCGGGGCGGGCGGCCAGGACGTGAGCGGAGCCCGTTCCCAGCCCAGCGCCCCTCCTGCTGCAGAGGGGGCTCAGGATCGGCTGTGCCGCCCCCACCCTCTGCCGCCTGCCTCCTGACAGGGACGACCCCGGCTTCCCGGGCGTTCAGGGGGCTTCATCGCAGCACGTGGGACGCGGACGCCAGGCAGCAGCGACATGGTTAACCCGCGCGGCCCCTGCTGCGTTTCCACGGGGCAGAAGCGAGGAGCCCACAGCCTGGGAAGAGCCTGCTCGTGGAAAGAGGAAGTTCTGGCTTGTGCCTGTGTGGTCAGGGTGGGGAACCGGGCGGCAGGGGCCGGCTGGGAACTGGGCAGCCAGGACTCCTGGGATTCTGCAACGTTCTCAACCAAAAATAAAGGGGTTTGAGAGCCCGGGTGTCTTGGGGACAGGCACCTGTGGTCTACGGGTCCCTGCAGACACGAGCAGGTGAGCACTGCACTAGAGGGTGTCCCTCCTGGCTCCAGCGTCCTCGAGGCCTAGCACGCTGTCTGTAGATGCCTGTAACTAAGTGCCCGGCCGACGGGTGGAATGACCACACGCGTCCGAGAACCCTGACTTGTGACCATGAGTGAATGAAGCCCCCCCCCGGTTGCTGCAGTGCCTCGGTGCAGCGGAGAGGGACCTGGGCGTGGGGAGGGGGCCCAGGCTTCCCTTCCACACAGCCTGGTTGTTAAGAACGTGGACACGTGCGTATCAGCCATCCTGGGTTCAAGTCCCAGCTCGGCCACAGGGCCACCGAGGCGCTGAGCAGGGTGACGGAGCTCCCCGTGTGCACTGGGTCCTCTTACGGTCAGCTCAGGTCATCGAGCGCGCCAACCACACGGCTGTACAGGGTCACCCTGGAGTCATCACGCTGTGACCGTGCCGTGTGCGTGCGTGTGTGCGTGTGTGTGTGAGCATGCGTGTGCAGGTCAGCATGAGCGTGCCGTGTGCGTGTGTGTGTGCGTGTGTGTGAGCATGTGTGTGCAGGTCAGCGTGACCGTGCCGTGTGTGTGTGCGTGTGTGTGAGCATG